>NW_007249233.1:389888-427043 GCF_000164805.1 Carlito syrichta
ACCCCCTACCCCCGAGTCTCTGGGCCGTTCTCTGGGGACAGTTTACCAAGTGGCTTCTCGGGTGAAACTGACAAGGTCAGGTGCACAAGTGCTGTAAATACTAGAAGAGACACATTCAAAATGACAGGCATGGCTGAACCAGAAAATCCTCATTTCTAAGCAGATACATTAAGTATCTGTTTCTCGTCTCTGCCCCAGAGATGTGCACAGCTGCCTGGCATTTGGGGACCAGCCTGGGCTGCTTAACTCCCCACCTGCCTTCGCGGGGCCAGGCCTCTTTAATGAACTTGAATGTTTGTGCCGCTGCTACCAGAAGCTTAGGCCCACAGAGCCTGCAAGAGACTTCTGGTGGGAAGGGGCAGGGGCCTGGGTTTGCTGAGGGGACCCCAGAGGGAAGTCTGATTGACCCCGGTTCTAAGGCACGCCCAGGACCCAATGCAGTCTGATGGGGGGCAGTGGAATGAGTCCCCCTCCTTCCTCCAGCAAGCTGAGGAGGTAGAGTCAGATTGGCCGGGGCGGAGACCTGGGTTCAAAGCGACTGGGAAGGGCAAGTCCTGTCTTCTTCATCTGGTTGGTTGGGTTGCTAGGAGCAGTCAGAAGGGGGAAGTGGAGGAATTTCCAACAACTGACACTGTGACCACCCAACAGCCAGCCCCGGGGCTTTGCTCTCAGTACCTGGTTTTGTTCTCATGTCCTAGGTCTGGTCCCATGGGATGAATCAGCGAATCCAAGCCAATCGCAGCAGCTCAGTCTTTCTGGGACAGGGTGAATATGTGACCCAGGATGTGTCACTGGCCAATTTTCCTTTGAGAGAAAGAAAGAGGGAGAGGGAGGGGGAGAAAGAGGCAAAGGAGGAGGAGGAGGAGGAGGAGAGAGAGAGAGAGGAGAGAGAGAAGAAGAGAGAAAGAAAGAGAGAGAGAGAATTTGTTTTGCTTTGGAATGATGAGTGTGATGCTTGGAGCCATGGCAACCATATTGCAACCAGGAACCCCAAGAGCATCCCAGCGGCACTCAGAGTCTGAGCATTGCTGAAGTATGGCTCCAACCCTGAAACCACTTCCATTTAGAGCAAGGTTTTTCAGCCTCAGCACTACTGACATTTGGGACCAGATGATTCCATGCTGTGGGCAGCTGTCTCATGAGTTGTAGAATGGTAGCAACATCTTTAGTCTCTACTAGATGCCAATAGCACCCACATCCCAGGCATGACAGGAACACAAATGTCTCCAGACAGTGTCAGATGTCCCCTGGTGGGCAAAATCACACTGGTTGGGAACAGCCACTCTCAAAACCTCGTCAAATGATGTAATTGCATGCCTTGCATATGCATGCCCCCCGCTGGCTGGAAATTCCAGTACTGGAAGCCCAAGGCACCCCCTGCTCAGCTGAGATCAGCGCCAGTTGAGACCCTGCTCTTGAGTGTGTGCCCTGGATTGTCTCATTTACCTTATTTATTCTGCTCAATGCCCTACCAGGGAGGTGGAGCTCAGAGAGGTGATTTGCCCAAGGTTATCCAACAAATGAGTGGCAGAGCTGGGACTCAACGTCAGCCTGCCTGGCTCTGAGGCTGCGCCCGTAGTCACCAGGCTCGGTAAGTTTTCTTCCAGAGTCATGGCCCCCAGGCTGGGGAGCATAAGATAGTCCCCTGGGACATGGGAGGAAAAACATGAAAAAATCTATTTACCTTTATTTTTATCTAAAAAATAAGAAATGAAGCCTAATTGAATTTTTTTTTTGAGTTGGAGTTTCACTCCATTGCCCAGGCTGGAGTGCTTTGGCATGCTCACGGCCATCCCAGTGTCAACCTGCTGGGCTCCGGCGATCCTTCCACCTCAGTCTTCCAAGTAGCTGGAACTACAGGTGCGCACTACCACACCCAGCTGATTTTTTTTATTATTGTAGAGATGAGGTCTCACCAAGTTGCCTGGGCTGGTATTGAACCCGTGGGCTCAGGAAATCGACTCGCCTCAGCCTCCCAAAGTTCTGGGATTACAGGCTGAGCCACCGAGCCCGGCAGAAGCCTAATTGATTTTGGTAGCTGACTGCCAGGGCTTCCCTCACTCTGTCAGACTCTCCCTGACGTAAACCTCCCCAAGGCATCTCCAGGCTCGAGGGGACAGCATACCTCTTAGGAGATCGGCAGTGGTGTCCACTCATGTGTATTTATTTTCAGACCTGTGGTCTACACATGCCCAGCTATGTGGGTTTAGAGGTTATGTCACCTAACTACGGTCATCTCTGGTCATTGCCACCAAATCCCAGTTGTGGCCACCAGTCATGGTGACAACCAGAAATGAGATAATGGGGAAAGACAATGCATGCTTGTTCTATCCCAAGTGCTATGCTGTGCATCATGGTATAGATGGTGTGTGTGTGTGTGTGTGTGTGTGTGTGTGTGTACAAACATGTATGCTACCTGTGTAATGTAACGTGTGCGTGTATTATATTTGCATATGAGTATATGTATATCACCTCCAACCTCATGACAACTCTGAAAAGTGGGTTAGTTACCAATTGCCATCTACCAATGAGCACAACCATAGCAGCTTGGAACAAAACACGTATGATCTCACTGTGTGTCAGTCAGGCGTCCGGACATGGGTCATCCACGTGGACTTCCCAACATGCTGGTCTACTTACAGCAGTTCGTGCCTTCCAGGCCAGCCAGGGAGAGGAAGACCCATAAGGTAGGGTCTTCCCTGATAATACATCACATGCAGGTCATCATGCAAGCATGTGAGGACACATGACTGCACACATCTCACCTCCCTGGCACGTGGGCTAGAGGTGATCGCGGGTCGTGCCCATGCTGCCGAGGAAGGGATGGCATGGCCATCAGCACCAGCAGGCCTGGATCAAGGGGACTCCTTAACCCCTGTCCACTGAGGGCCCAAGGTCGAGTAGCACCTGAAGGGCATGGCTCAGATGCAGTTGCAGCCTGTCAGACCTGGAGCCTCTGCTGCCTCCCCTGTCCCTCTGCTGGGCCAAGGAGGAAGGACGCATCTTTCTTGGAGTGGGGGGTTGTCACTGCAGGTCCAGGGGCTTGAGGAGTAAAGGCAGAGAGGCTGGAGGTAGGGGGCAGCTGGAGAAGGCAGGCTGGACAATACGGTGGGTGGTGATAACTACAAGGGCAGGCCAAGGTCATGCGGGCCTCGAATGCTGGGGTCCGAGCTCTACAGCACATGTGGTCCTCCTTTGCTTGCAGTCTGACAAAGACAATCATTCATTCATTCATTCATCCTTTCATGTTTCTATTCATGTGTTCATGTATTCAGACACAATTACTGATTTACCAACTATGTCCCACATTCTGTTCTAGGGGTTGAGGATTACACAGGAACATTGAAACGTCCCGCTTCTTGAGCATTGTATATTTCAGCTAGGCAGACAATACTCAAAGCAGATGATCAGTCAGGTAGTAACGGCCCAGTGAGGAAGCAAGGCAGAGAGGGAGAGAGAAGGCTGCAGTGGGGGATGTCGCCTTATGTTCTCACTGGGCCGTGGGAGGATCTTCTCTGACAAGGTGGCATAGGAGCAGCTGGGGAGCATGCAGGTGCTGTCGGCGGGGAAAATTGTTGTGGGAGCAGCATGTCTGATAGTGGATGACTGCGAGTTTGTTATCCGTTGTGTTCATCTGAGATATTTATTTGACACCCAACAGACGCGGTGTGGCGGTTGGAGACGGAAGTCTCCAGAAACACGAGCTCTCGTGAAGTGATTCTCCAACAATTGCTCTCCTCTCCTCAGAGCTTCCTGGATGCTGTTCCTTCCACCTGGAATGCTTCTTCCTCCAAGTGACACAGCAGGGCCCTCCATCCTGGCCACGCCCACCAGAGGCTTTCCTGACAAACTCTCAGAGCTCCTGGTTCCCCTCAGAGGCTGAGCCACGGAGGCCAATGATGTTTGTGATGGTCTGTGTCTCGATGACCCTCCCAGGGCCCTTCTAGACGCCAAGCTTCCAGGCCAGGAACCGATCTGTCTAAACCATCACGCTACTGCCAACCCTTGGCGTGTGGAAGGCTTGTGGAATGAATGAATGCCTACATTTGTTCAGTCACTCGTTTATCCACCCTGCATTGTCCCTTTGGTCCTTACTCCAGGGCACCCTAGCCTGACTCCTAGAGACTGGCACCTGCATCTCTTGCCTGCGGGCTTGCGCAGGACTCTGGAATGAGCTCTGCCTTGCCAGGGCAGGTGGGAAGTATCTGGAATCAGTGCCTCTCCTTTCCGGAGAGAGCCCTCGGCTCGTGACTGAAGGGAATTGGTAACAGAGGCTCCCTTACTGCCCAAGTCTGGCAGCTCCAAGCGGTGTCACCCAGCTACGTGGTCACCCAGAGTGCCCCAGAGGCACTGGTCGTGTGCTTGATGGCACCCTGCAGAGCTCCCTTCCTCCCCCATGTCGCTTACCCCTCTCCTACTGGTGTTCCTGCTCCTCCCTAGAAAACCCCTAGCACTCAAGTCCCTGTCTCAGGTCTCAGGGCCTGCTTTTGGGGAGACTGAGCACATGCAACAGGTATTTGCCAAGCACCAGCCTGGGGCTGGACCTTGCTCTTGTCTCTGGAGACAGAAGTCACCAGGCCCCCTCTTCCCCTCTCCCTCTGGTTGGGGTAGCTGGATCCCAAAGAAGTCAACAAGAAATCCACAGGAAATTGATCAGACACTGAAGGGAATAAGCAGAGTGGAGATTTAGAGGATGCCTGGGACGAAGTCCATTTTAGACCAGGTGGTCAAGGAAGGCTTCTCTGAGGTGGTGGCATCTAGCCAGCACTGAAGGATGAGAAGAAGGCATCTGTGGGGAGCTGTGAAGGAGGCACACCCCAGGCACAGGGAACAACTGGCAGCGAGGCTGGGGGCTGGCACGGCGGGTGGAGAGGCCGGAGGGAGGAAGGGTGACAGAGGCTGGGATCACAGCAAATGGGTGAGCAAGGGAGGTCAGAGAGGTCTCAGGGGCCACAATGAATAGATGAATGAACGAGTGAATGAATGAATGGGTAAGTGACTAGAACTTTGGGCACCGGAGGGGGAGAATCTTCTATCCAGCCCCTGAAGGGAGGAGGAGTCTACTGTCCGGAATGGCGTCTGTAACCCATCTGAAAGACTGCCTGGACCAGAAACGCCGCTTGGGACTCAGAGAGTGGAGGGGTGGGAGGGAGCCGGACAAGGTGAGGAGAGGGTGTCCCCAAATGCCTGCCCTCCATGACCTCAGAACCCGACAGCACCCATCACCAGAAAATCCCTTGTGATGGCCCCAAAGGACAAAACCCCAGTTTGGGAAGCACTAAGGGCCAAGTGGAGTGTGTGGGTGGATGGGAACTGACCCACTGCCCCCACCACACTCCAGCTCTCCGTAGGGGAGAAGAGGCCTTTCCTAGGGACCAGGCGTGTCTAGAGGTTGACCAGCACACAGGAGCCTCCCATTCCCAGGTGCAGTTGGAGTGATGTGGTTGGGTGATGCGGAAGGTTGTTTATTAAATGAATCCACGTGAGGGTCTGTGGGAAAGCCCCTGATTGAGGTGCCGGGGCTTCAACACTCACCACTGAGTCACACTTTGGGATCTTAAGCCTTCTTACCAGCCTCTATAAATACACAAATGCGCTACCCAGTAGAGACAGGCTCAGCGGCACCACCAGAACCTTAGTCCAGATATTTCTTCAGTTGCTGGTGGAATTCATAAGGGGACAGGACACAGGGCAGATATATTTAGATATGCTGAAGGCATGGAACTAATATCACTGTGGGCTTGCAGTTCTGCTGATGGAGTTCGACAAAGAAGAAGCTCATTGGATTTTTTTTGTAGTTTTTTTTTTTTTGAGTCAGGAGTCTTGCTCTGTTGCCCAGGCTAGAATGCAGTGGAACGATCACAGCTCATTGCAGCCACGACTTCCTAGGCTCAGGTGATCCTCCCTCTCCAGCCTCCCTAGTAGCAGGGTCTATGGATATGTGCCACTATACCTGGCTAATTTTATAAAAAATTTGTGTAGATATGAGCTCTCACTATGTTGCCTAGGCTGGCCTCAAACTCATGGACTCAAATAATTCTCCCGCCTTGGCCTCCCCAAGTGTTGGGATTACAGGTGTGAGCCACCACACCCAGCCCCATAGTGTTTTAAATAGTGGTAAAAGATACAGAACACAATTTACCATTTTAACCATCTTTCAATGTATAGTTAATTCAGTGGCATTAAGTACACTTACACTGTTGAGCAACCATTGCCAGCAGCATTTCCAGAATGATTTCAATCTCCTAAACAGAAACCCTGTACCCATTCAACAATAACTCCTCATCCCCTAGAACTTTCTTGGGTTTTACAACTTAAAAGCCCAGGCAGGTAGGCTGGCTTCAGGCACAGCTTGTTGCAGGTGCTCACACAACTTCACTTGCCAGTGCTACCTCCTCTGGGGTGGTTCTCAGATGGGATTTCCCTTTGGGATGTCAAGATTGCCAATGGGCCTTCAGCCTGACACTCTCACAATACCAAGTCCAGAGAGAGAGAGAAACCAGTGCTTCTGACAATTGCTAGAGCAGAAGCTACGGATTCACTTGGATTGGCTGCCTGGCTTGGCTGAAATCATAGGATCCACTGAACCTATTGTGTGGCCAGCAGCCCCAATGACCTGAATAGCTTGTGGACAGAACTTGGGGCAGAGGGTGGCTTTTCACAGGAAAACCTGGATCATGTTGTCTGGTGAACACAGGCTGGGTGGCAAAGATAGCAGATGCCGCTACACCTACCCCGATCTTTCTGGTGTAAGCAGATGACTGGAGCCAGGCCAACATGTGTCATCTTGGGGCATGAACCAGGGCTGCTAAACTAATCGAATAAATGCCCAAGCCCACCAGGCAGAGAGAGTCTCTATAGGTCTGAAGCCTACACAAAGGAACACAGAGCTGAGAGATAGAAAGAGATTGGTCCTGGTGACATGGGCCAAGCCACCAGATGCAGCCAAGCCTGAAGCTGGTTCTCCCTGGATAGTGCAGTTATGTGAGCCAACAGATATGCTTTTTGGCTTAATTGAGCTTGAGGTTTTATATTTTTGCTACTTGTCACCCCAAGAGGATCACAAATCAGTAAAGCAGCATAAAACTAAGTGATGTTAAATTCTCCTGCAGCCAAACATGCTAGAAAACTTCCCTTCTAAAACTTGATAGCAAAGGGTTCCATGTGATCTGGGGTATCTTGTCAAGCCAGTGAGATTCTTCTAAAATCACCAACTCACAGTCCACCTTTGGCTACCATCTTCTCCCTGACCCCCATCATCTAGTGTGTCTTTCTGTCCTTTTGCCATACCCTAGAGAAGGAAGGTTGGAGATTCTGGAAGATGGCGGTGGTGTTTGCAGCAGGGAGCTCTGGCGAGAAGGCATGGGGGAAGAGCCAGGAAAAGATGAGGGGAAGAGCCATGAATGCGCCTGAGGAATCTCATTCCAAAACAGAGAGGACAGCAAGTGCAAAGGTCCTGGGGTATGAACCTGCTATGATCAAGGTGCATTGAGGGACCCAGTGTGGCTGGAAGAGAGAGGATGCGGGGGAGAGTGGTGCAGATGAGGTCAGGAAGGAGGGTGCAGATGTGTGGGGGCTGGGGACCATAGAAAGATTCTGGGTGCTGTAAGAAATAGAATTATTTATTTTCAAAATGAACCCTGAGCCATGTTTAAGTGCTTTTGCTAAGTCACTTCCTGCTTCTTTGCTCTCTTTTTGTGGGCTTTCACTTTGGCAGGCTTTTATATTTGAATTTCAGCAGGAACCAATGAAAATAAAATCCTGTAAACTATCAGTGAATAGGACATGCAAAAGAAGTAATTTTATAATAACTCTGCAAGTCAGTCAACCAATAGGACATACAAATGAACTAATCATGTAACCCAATCAGTATGTGACATGTAGGCAATGTCCGGGAAAATAATATAACTTCTGGAATACCCCAGCCTGTGGGAAAACAGGGGAGGGACTTGCGTTCTAGAGCATAAACATGCCAACTGGAATGGCTTTGGTGTGCCTGCTCCTCTGAGAGACACCCGTTCTTGCAAGAGTGATATTAAAAAGCGCTGCTCAAAAAAACAAAAACAAAAAAGCGCTGCTTCACTCCACTGATCTCCAAGTCTGTGTCATTCTTTGGTGACAGGAATTGAGGAGGGGCATCATCATTCCTAACAGCACTGTTATCAAGATCACTGTGATGTTCAATCAAACACTCCGGTACTCATAGGCCCACATACATTTGCACCATCACTTCAACCTGAGTGCACATAAACACACTCGCATGTGGATACACTCGCATCTAGGTGTTCTCTCAAGCTGTAAGCGTACATCCAAACCTTTGCCTGGACACGCAAACTCCAGTACACTCAACAGTGTTCTCTCTGACATTCATTCATACACACACACACACACACACACACACACAAGCACGTGCACACGTGCCCATTTCTTCACTCACGTGTGCTCACACACGTGTCAGCCTACACACACAATCTCAATGCAGGCATCCCTGTTGGATCTCCTCCCTTGGCCTGACATGTAAACACTCTCTCACACACACCCCTTCACACACACACACACACACACACACACACACATACGTGCACGCACACGTGCACACCTTCACGCACACAGGTCCAGGCATCTGTGCACATCCTCAGATACACACAGCCATGCACTCCTCCTTCCCCCATGGTCTCTTTTCCTCAGGATTCATCCATCTCAGGGTGGAGACAGACATTTGAAAATCATCCTGCTGGGATATTATTTCAGGGAAGGCTGGGGGTGGGGAGGCTTATTAAGTGAGGAGGGGTTGCTTCTCCAGGGAAGCTTCTGAGGAACACGGGAAAAGAGCCCTCGGCGGATGATGGAAAGCCGGGCTCAGAGCCGGGGATGATGGGATCAGCCAAGATCTCCCGCTGCTTTCATTAACCTGCAGTTTATTTTTGTCCTTTCCTTCTTGACAGGTCCACAGGAGACTGACAGCCACAGCCGCTGGCCACAGCACCACCTCTAGAGTGGATCTCCGTGCCAAGACCCCAGGGGCTGCGGTGGGAGCAGAGCTGGAGTCTCACCAGCTCTACCTCCGCAGTGAGGTGGCTCGTGTCTCCCAAAAGTCATGTCTACCTGAACCCACAGAATGTAACCTTCCTTGGAAACAGGATCTTTGCAGACGTAACAACCTGAGGATCTGGAGATGAGCTCATGCTGGAGATAGGGTGGGCTGTAAACCCAGCAGCTGGTGTCTCTCTAAGACAGTGGCATCAGGGACCAGTTTTGTGGAAGACAGTTTTTCCATGGACCAGGTGGGGGGGGTGATTTGGGGATGATTCAAGTGCATTACATTTATTGTGAACTTTATTTCTAATATAATTACATTGCAATATATAATGAAATAATTTACGAAATTATGAAAGTATTATTTTGATATGCATCTGCAAGCAATTGATTTATTATGGTCTCTGTGCAGTCAGACCTCACTGCTAATGTTGATCTGTGTTTGCAGCTGCTCCCCAGCACTAGCATCACCCGCGGAGCTCTACATTGGATCATCAGGCATTAGATTCTCTTAAGGAACACGCCACCTCGATCCCTCACATGCACAGTTCACACTAAGGTTTGCTCTCCTATGAGAAGCTAATGCTGCCACTGATCTGACAGGAGGCAGGGCTCAGGCAGTAATGTGAACAATGGGGAGTGTTTATAAACACAAATGCAACTTTACTCGCTCACCTCCTATTGTGTGACCGGTTCCTAACAGGCCATGGACAGGTAGTGGTCCATGGCCCAGGGCCTGGGGGACCCTGCTCTAAGAGGAGGGAGAGGGACACAGAGACAACAGAGAAGGCGGAGACTGCCGAGATGCCACCACAAGCCAAGGAACACCTGGGCCACCAGAAGCTGGAAGAGGCCAGAAACCCATTCTCCCCTGGAGACTTTGGAGGGAGCACAGCCCTGCCGATGCCTTGATTCCAACTTCTGATCTTCAGAACTGTGAGGGAATATGTTCCTGTTATTTTACGCCACCAAGTTTGTGGCAATTTGTCATGGCAGACAAGGGAAATGAATGCAGACTCTACCTGGCTGTGTGGACACAGCACGGCCCTTGCTCTGCTGGCCCTCGATGTGCCCTTGCTCTGCTGGCTCTCGATGTGCCCATCGGTCCACACGGGGAATGCTCTTGGGCACTGATTATTCAACAAGGGTGTGTAGGGACCTCTGTGCACCCAGCATGTGACAACTGCAGGAAGCCAAGTAGCCAGAAGCCCCTGCTCCTGTGAAGCCGACATTCCAGAAAGCGGAGGAAGTTGTCACACACAAAATAAGCACAACACCCAGTATGTCCGAAATACACCGGGCGAAGAAAGGCCTGGCACAGAGGTGATGTGAGTCAGGACAGGGAGCAGGGTGACTGTGTTCCGGGCAGAGAGCCAAGCAAGCATCCAGGCCCAGGGAGGAGCGTAGCTGGTGTGATGAGGAACAGCAGTGAGGGTGGAACAGAGCCAGAGAAGGGGAGAGCGGGCAAATGGCTTCAAGTCCTCTTCCTGGGCTGGATTTCTAGAAGTCACTGCTTCTACCTGGCTGATACTGCCACACTCCGATGGGGTCCGTCATGGGAAATTCACACAACTCACCTGGTCTTTGAGTTTGATTTCTCTCGGGGATTGCACAGGACTCCCCGTGGGGCCACAAACCATGACTCCAACATCCAGGCCCTGAGGGGGAAGGCTCAGGGAAGGTGTGGACTCCAGCTTAAGACTCACAAGGTGCGTTTGCCTGTGAGCCTCAGCTCCTTCTCCTTCCCAGAGGCCACTGCCCTCACCTGGCTGCTTTCCCCACAGGGCCAGGCATGGAGATTGGACACAAGTACTTTCTCATGGATTCTGGAGTCCACTGAGGATGCTGGGGATAAAGACAGGGACACGGAATGTGGCCTTAAGTGGACCTGGGCCAGTTCCCAACTGGGAAGTCTGAGGTTCAATGCCCAGCTCCCCAACATGGGGCCCTGGGCAAGCACTTGGCTTGTCTGTGCCTCGGTGGCCTCCTCTGTCACTGGGGTTGTTGTGAGACTCCAGCAGGGCTCTGGGCCTGCCAGCCAGGACCCTGTGATGGCCTGTACTGGTGTGAGGTGCTTCTTGGCACTCACTGCTGAGTGAGAGAGGGGGAGGGAGAAGACACGCCCCCACGTGCTCCCACAGCCCGAGGTCTTTTGTTGCTCAGTGGAGGAGGCCTGGCAGAGCTATGCCATCGGAAGGGCCCAGCCGCCTGCCCCTGGCTCTGGGGATATTGAGGGAGGGGTAGGATAGGGACGGAGGCTCAGCTTGCCTGTGAAGCCTCCACTCTCCCAAGGGCACAGGCTTGATCCGATGGATGATCTGTTTTAGACTCACCTGGATTGTCTAAATATTTTTACGTGGAGAACATAGCACAACAGCAGTCATTTAATAACTACTGACCAAGCGCCTACTAAGTGCCAGACCCTGTTCTTAAGCGCTGGAAACACTGGAGCACCAAGTCCGGTGTCTCCAGCAAGTGAGGCAGACACGGAAAAACAAACACACGTTGGAACACAACGTCTAAAAGCAGGTGGTGAGAGGTGCTGGGAAGGAGCTAAAAGGGTGGGGTAGGAAGGAGGCAGACAGCTCTAGCCTGGATGGGCGGGAAGCCTCTGGGGAATGACATGGAATTCGTGAGGCATCGTGGAGCTCGTGAGGCCTCGTGGAGCTGTTCCAGGAGAAGCTCTCCGGCGGTGGGACCAGTCACTGCAAAGGCCTGGAGGCGCGATGCTCCTGCCGGGGGAGACACAGCCGGCCCAGGCAGCTGCAGCCCAGAGGGTGATGGGGAAGGAAGCGAGGTCTTGGGAGAGCTGGGGTCAGCCCAGGGGTGGGAGGGTGTGAGTGCCATTTTGAAGGTTATCTCCACAGCACGTATCCCCAGAGCTCTGTGGGAGCTCGCCTGTCCACCCCCCAATTTGCGTCCTCCTCGCTGACTGCCAAGCCCTTGGTCCTGATGCCCCGCCCTCCCCGGCTCCTCCCACAGCCCTCCCTGAAGGGCAGGCTTGCTTTGGGCTAATAGACTAGGGCCCCCCCAGCACAGCCTGGCCCAAAGGGAGCCCCCCCCAGCTTCCATTTCAAGTGAAATCGTATCCACCCAAGACGGCATTTCCTTAGATCGGAGGAATAAACTCAGTAGACGGAGGCTGAGGAGACCACGGAGGCAGAAGTGGGTGGGGCTTGGGAGAACCGGGCAGGGCCGGGTGCTGGAGGCCCCCCAAACCTCCCGGCACAGAGAGAAAGTGGGGAGGCAAAGACGCTTCTTTGGGTCTCAAACCCACCACGTGTTTCCCTCCCTCAGGTCACCGGGACACCGAGTCGGGGACATCTGGAGCCCATTAGGATGGCATCGGTCCACACGGGGATGTTTTGACTGGACCCTTGGATGGGATTTCTTGTACATTAACGGTGTTTATTTTCCAATAAAGATTCTTAAGACAAGATTGCCGCCCTGGCCTCATCTGAGGAGACAGACGAGCCAGAAAGCCTGCCCCCGTGACCCTGGGGTCCTTAGGACTCCCGGTAGGGGCAATGGAAGCTTCCAGATGCAGCATGTCCCTTTGTAGATAGTCAGAACCCAAGGTTGAACCAACCCTCTCACGATACATGTGGCCAGGCCACAATCACAGTTCTCAAAGTCTTGTAAAGAAAAAGGTATTTTCCTGAATTTTCTGTAGTAATAATAGTCATGATAGCAGTCATCACTTACTGTGTTAGGAAGTGTTGTGTGATGCATCTCTGGGCTGGAGCGGAGTGGAGGGGGGTGTGGACAGGGACGGTTCAGCAGGATCAGTGGGCTCCAGGGCTGTTTTATGCAGAACCCTGGGGTCATGGCCAAGACCTTGGAATTGATGCTGTTTGTAGCCGGGAGGTCATGGGGGAGGGGGTTTCAGAGAGCAGAGGCGATGGAGCTTACTTGCATGTTTTGTTTTTTTTTTTGAGTTGGAGTCTCACTTGGTCACCCAGACTGGAGTGCAGTGGCCGCTCCCAGCCACCGCAGCCTCAACCTGCTGGGCTCCAGTGATCCTTTCGCCTCAGCCTTCCGAGTATCCGGAACTACAGGCATGCACTACCACGCCCGGCTGATTTTTTGATTGATTGTAGAGATGAGGTCTCGCTGCCCAGCCGGGTCTCGAACCCGCTGGCTCAGGCAATCCACTCACCTCAGTCTCCCAAAGGCGCGGGATTACAGGCTGAGCCACCAAGCCTGGCTGACTTGCATTTTTAAAGGATTATTCTGGCAGCTCAGGGCTTTGAAAGCCCTGGAGGGAGGTTGGGATTAGAAGGATGAGGTAGGAGGTCACCATCCAGAGAGGGGACAAGAATATCTTGGTATGAAGTGGAGCCAGAGGGAGTGATGACAGGTAACCAGGTCTCTGAGCTGTGTCTAGAGACCTTGGAGCAGAGGTAACAGTGTCCAGAGCACGGGGAGAGGCGTGGAGAGGTGGGTAGCAAGACACCAGAGGACAGGCGACTTTAAGCACAGGTGTGTGGGCCGGGTAGCTTGGACCTCTCAGGCTTGAGGGCAACGACTGCAGGTTATCTGCCAGCCGAGAGCACCAGGATCCAGCAGAAAATCTCTGGGTCTGCAGGTGTCCTAGGGGACCTGCCTGCCGTGTGGACAGTGACTGAGGACCAAGGCACACAGTTGGCCAGGTGATCTGGAGACCAGCCCCACCCACTTCCGTCAATACTTGGAACTACATAAACTCCCCAAACTCAGATTCCACCCCTGGAAAGTGGGGGAGTCCCAACTGGTGAAAGTAAGATTTTATCACTCTCCCAAAAGAGGGACTCAAAGTGCCCTGAGAAATACAGAGAGTTTCACTTCCTGTATACTTATGTGGACTGACATCTGAGTACCATTTCCACTTCTCTAGATTGGAGCTCCATGGCTAGTTTATTTCTTTTTTTTTTTTTTTTTTTTTTTTGAGTAGGAGTCTTACTCTGACATCCAGGCTGGAGTGCAGTGGCACACTGCTCACGGCTACCGCAGCCTCAACCTGCTGGGCTCAGGTGATCCTTCTGCCTCAGCCTTCCAAGTAGCTGGACAGGCATGCGCTACTATGCCTGACTGATTTTTTAATTTATTGTAAAGACAAGGTCTCACCAAGTTGCCAAGGCTGTTCTCAAACCCCTGAGTTCAGGAAATCCTCTCACCTCGGCCTCCCAAAGTGCTGGGATTATAGACTTTAGTTTATTTCTTATTGCAGGGGTCAGCAAACTTTTCCTGGGAAGGGCCAGAGAGTAAACATTTTTGACTTTGGGGACCATTTGGCCTCCATTGTGACTATTCAGCATTACTACTATAACACAAAGGCAGCTGTGGACAATACAGAAACCGATGGATAGAATTGTGTTTCAATAAAACTTTATTTGCAACAACAAGCAGTGGGCCCTATGACATCCCCTGTGCTTACCACAAGATCTTAGACATGATACAGGATCAGTAAGTATTTGCTGCATTGAAGAATGACTCTTGCTGCTCACTGGCTTTGGAGACCTTGAACAGATCACTTTTCTCTGAGCTTCAATTTCTTCATTTGTGAAATAAAGAGATTGGTCTAAATGAGCTTTGACATAAGCCACGATGGGAGAATCTCAAGGTGCCTATAATGTTTATGCATTATTTTCTAATCTCGAAATGTGTGGTGTGTGTACACGTTGTGCAAAAATAAAAATGTATCAATGTTCTTGGTGCCTTTCTTTGATCCAACTTTATACTGCTGTCTTTTTGTCTAAAAGGTCTGGTCATGAACTGCTGTGGGTCTCTGACCCTCCCAGTTCACCAGGGAATTCTAACCTGTCTTCCCTCCTCTTCCCTGATCTATCTCCACGGTGCCTGTATCTGTCAGGACTCTTTCTGTTGTAAATGACAGAAAACTAACCTGGCTGTGGCATAGAGAAAAAATTTATTGGTTCATGAAACTAAAAAGACCATGCATAATATGGCTTCTAGAACCCTGAGGTGGGAAATTCCAAGAAGTCCAAGATCTCTACATTTGAACCTGGACTTTCAGGTATATTTGTCAAGGCAGAAGGAGAAAAAAATGTGGTTAGCTTTGTGGATCACCTTTAAATACTAGACACTTTGTGTGTGGCTCCGTTTACATGCTCGCGCCAGGGCCCATGGGTGAGGGGGACCTCGGCAAGCTGCCCTGGTCACCGTGGGAGGACAAGAGGGAGGCTGCTGACAGCTTTGCCACACGCTGGCTGTGAGCCTGGAGCAGGTGGCTTTCCAGTGCTCTCCAAGATGGAACTCAAAATAAAAGCCAAGTTGCAGGGTTCATGTGAAACGCCAGTGAGATAACGTGTGCAAACGTGCTTTGAGAAATCCTATACAACAGTGAGGAATTATTATTATTACTGGAAGTGATTAGAGGCAGACATGGTTTCATCACCCTCCTGAGAGATGGTGCCTGAAGCCCAGAGGATTCTGGGAAACGTCTGACCGAAGGTGAACAGAGAAGGGCTGTGTGCACAGGCGAGATCGAGCCGTGGGCTTAGCGTGGAGGGAAATCTTAGGAGCTCCGTAAATATTTAGCTTGTGGACCAGACGTCAGCTGAGATCTCCCTGTACTGGAAGGCTCCCGGAAAGGCAAGCCGAGTGCCCTGGTATCTAGCCTGAAGCCCTTTTGTTTATCACGTGGGTACCCAGTGGGAAAGCAGGGTCCTCTCTCTCTCACCCTTCCCTTTCCTGGGAAATCAGGGTCCAGACAGAGGCTTGTAGCTGTGTGCAGAGGAGTGTGGGGGAAAAGGATGGACTGAGAAAGAGGACAGATCGAGGTGGAGGGGGAAGGAGGAAAGGGCAAGAGAAGGGGGTTGGAAGAGGGAGCAGAGCTGAAAGGAATCCACAGATTCTTCCTAACCCCCAGAAAGTGCAGATTCAGAGAGGTCAGGCCACCTGCTGAGCTCTGGCCTCTGAAAGGAAGGATGAGCTAAAGGGAGAAGGGTCCATGGTGAGTGAGGGGTGGAAACAGTCAGAGGACTGCACAAGCTACCCAAGTGGGTCCGCGACCAGCAGGGCAAGCCCCAAGCAGGGGCCACGGTGTAGGAGGGACACAGGAGGACCCACATTTACTAAGCCCCCACTGCATGCCGACTTCTAGGCCAGGCATGTTTCTTACTGACTGAGTATTGTTCTTGGATTATTCTTGGTCCCCAAACTCAGGGTTTTTCAAATTTGTTTTTGTGTTTCCTTGTTTTGTTTTTATTAAGCATTTTCCTTTGGTCCTCATGCCAGATGCCAAGTCAGTGAACTGCTGGGGAAGTCAAGCTCAGTCCTTCCTGGGGCTCCCATCCAAGGCCTGTGCCAATATCGTGGGGCCCGGGGTAGCCCGAACTATGGGGGCCACTCTTACTCGTGCATAAATCCCTCCATAACGAGATGTCCAGTCCCACATAGTCCCTTCAGGGAAGGAAGCTCCTGTGATTTGTGCCATCTTTAGGTACAAAACCTTGGTGAGATTAGGGAGTCTCTCTGGCTGGGGCCTAAATCTCCTGTGTGCACTGAGCAGCCATCGGTTCTGAGGGACAGCTGTCAAGGGCACAGACTCTGGAGCCAGACTCTGTGGGTCCAAGTCCCAGCTCTATTGCTTATTAGCTGTGCAGACTTGGCAACTGACTTAGCCTCTCTGTGCCTCTCTATGAAATGGAGATTAAAAGTTATGGTGAAGATGAAATGAAGTGAAACCACATACGGTACTTAGACCAGGGCTGGCGTAGAGTGTGTGTTCAATAACTGGCTGTGGTTACCAGCAAGTTCCCCTCTCTCTCTTCTGCCCTTGGCTTCAAAGTTCCCCTCTTTTCTGTCCTGACTCTCGGTGACACCTAGCCAAGGGCCAGCCAACCAGACTAATAAGGATGAGAGCAGTGCCTCTGGAAGGATGCAGAGGTGAGGCCACCGGGGGCTTCTCACAGCGTGCCGTGTCTGTTTCTGTCATTTTGATCCTTACTATACTCGCAGTGTGTTTTACATTAGCCCCAGAACTGGGCTCAAACTCCTCTGTCCCAGTAGAAGGGAAAGTTCATAGGAAAAGTGCAGGAAAGCCACCTGAGACCGGAGTGCCTGGTGCAGACGCAGAAGAAGGAGGGAGGCAGATTCTCTGCTCTTCCAGCCTCCTGGAGTCAGCCCTGGCCTCCACTGGCCTAACCTCCTTCCAGTGTGGACTTGCGACTGGCTTGCCTGCCCCAGCCTCTCTCTCACCCTCCCCTCCATGACCTCCCCCTTGGCCTGTCACTTTTCACTTAACCAAGGTCTTCCCTGACCTTGGCCAAACCTCTTCAGCCAAGTCATCCTCCAGGTTCTCGCCTGACAGGTGAGAACACCCAGGCCCAGTGAGGACCAGGACTTGTCCTGGGCCCCATGAACGAAGCAGGAACAGAACCAGGATTCAGGTTCCCTGACCACCATGCCTGTGGCTCTTGCCCTGTCTTGGCAAGAGCGCTGTCCAGGGTGACGGGAGGACGCACGGAGTCCAGGCGGGCAGCCCTCGATCGGGGTAACTGTGCCTCCTGAGAACACAGGAAAACGTCTTGAGACATCTTTGGTTGTCGTCACAGGGGGTTCGGGACTAGCATCGAGTGGGTGGAGGCCTGGGATGCTACCCACCATCCTATGAGGCCAGGACAGCCCTCCCGCTCCAAAGAACTATCCCACTCAAAAGTCACAATAGGTGGATAAACACAGAGCTAGAGTCACACGCAGCATTGAACCTCACATAAATTATTTAACTGGTTTCCCGTCTGCGAAACAAGCGATAATAACACTACCAAACGCATAGAATTTGGGGGCACTGGATGGCCTGCTGCGCATAACGAGCTGGACCCCGTGGCTGGTGGCAAGTGAGTCTACTCTAATAAATGGGAGAGCAGGCAAGAGGGTGGGTGACTGGCAGCCCCATCACTAAACTCCGGGAAGTGCAGGGAGGCCCCCAGTCTCCAAAACCCAGCCCTGGAGGCACCCTGCAGCTAACAGAACTTGGAGTCCCTGCCCAGTCCCTCCCCACCATCAGCACTGGAGAATCTGAGCGCTAATTTAGAAGAGGAAAGGGCATTAGCCGCTCTCCGTGCGGCTCCGAGCTTCCATTTTAATTTGCCTTCATTATCACTGCCTCTTATTAAGCACGGCAAATCTGTTTTGTGTTTTCATTATTCCATTAGCTGGAGGAAGCTCATCAGTAATGTGGGGAGCTGCCGACATAAATAGCACAATCTTCATACAAGCAATGTGATAATTGACTTAAATCCCTATTCTGCGGAGGCCGGGGCTCACAATTAGGGAAGGCGGCGCGATCTGAAAACGAGTTACAATTGATTGGATTTCAGGGGAAACCAGGTTTGGAATGTGTTAATTGCATTCCGCCCAAACACCGGGTCTAAATGAAGCAGCCGGAGATTTGGGGAAATGACAAAATCTTCCCCAGAAACGGCCCCAAATTGCTTAATAGGATAGGAGAGATCTGATTAAGACGGGGGACGAATGGCCTCACTGTATTTCTGGGGTGACAGGCTGAAATTCTCATCTTGGAAACTCATCTCAAGATCAGTGCGGGCCAAACTTCAATCTGTTGTATGGCCTGGCTGAGTTTGGGGGTCAGATTTTGGAGCTGAGAGGGAATCCACAGATTCTTCCTAAGCTCCCTAGGAAGTGGAGGCTCAGAGAGGTCAAGCACTTGCTGAAGGCCACACAGCTAACCAAGCACTGGCCTCAGAAAAGAAGGCCTCAGTGGCGCCTCCCTCCTGAGCTTCTTTTCCTATCCCAGCCCACAAAGGGTTCATTGACAAGTCCTGGAGGCTCTAATTTTAAAAAACTCCCAGAAACTGCCTTCCTTCTCTGCCACCACATGGGACAGGACACTATCACCTCTCACCTGGACTCACTGGTCTTGTGGTTCCTGTCCTGGTCCAATCTCTTCTCTGTGCAGCCAGGAAATCATGTCAGAACCTAAGTTGGGCCAGGCACCGTGGCTCATGCCTGTAATCCCAGCATTTTGGGAGACCGAGGCAAGGGGATCACATGAGCTCAGGAGTGTGAGACCAGCCCGAGCAACAAAGTGATACCTCCATCTCTGCAAAAAAGTCAAAAAAATTAGCTGGGTGTGATAGTGTACACCTGTAGTCCCAGCTGCTTGAGAGACCGAGGTGGGAGGTCAAGGTTTTGGTGAGCTATGATTGTGCCACTGCACTCCAGCCTGGGTGATAGAGTGAGACTCTGACTCAAACAAACAAACAAACAAAAAACCCCAAGTGAGACTTTGCCCCACCTCTGCTCAAAACCCTCCAGTGGCTTCCATCTGATTTCCAAAATGCCCAGACCTTCCGAGGCTTATAAGACCCTCTGTGGTCTGCCCCATAAGGCTGCTGGCACCGCTCACTCACCATTGATGCCCAAAGTCCCTCTCTATCTGCTTGTGTTTCTGCTTTTAGCTCATCTCTCGGTATTTTCTCCTCCCACAACCTGGAATTAATTATTGAAAGCCCCCGATGGCCCCAGGCTCTGTCTTGTCACAAAACCTCTGCATACACTGTCTCTCCCTCAGTCACCTGCTTCACTCCTAGGCTCCCTGAATCCTACTTTCTTTGTGTCCTCTTCCTCGTCTGAACCTTCCTCTTCACGTTCCTAGGAACTCAGAGGAAAAAAGTTAGGGTGACTCTTTCCCCCAGCCCATGGGTTTCTGGGCTTTCCCCTTCCTCCCGCAGCTGCCAAGATAAAATGGGACTAGGTGAACTGTGCTTCCTGGTCATCGTTGATTGGCTCAAAGTGGACCAATCAAAATCCTTCCCTGGGATTTCGGAATGTGACCTAAAGATCTGAATCACTGTTCCACTGTACTTTTGTGTGTGTCTCTCACTCTCTTTCTTAATCCCTTTGCATAATTTCCTTTCTATGCATAATTTTTCATACAGGAATACATGGAATGTTATGCATTTTTAGTGCAGTGGTTGGTCCTCTTGTTCCTACTTCCTTTCTCTTTTATCCACACTGTCCCTGTGACTCAGTGCTAGAGACTCATGTCAGCAACCCAGAATGCCTCCTTTCAAAATATTTTTATTTGTGCTTATATTTTATCTGTGTTTTAGGTGATCCATATATGCATACTCACAAATATATGCAAATGGTTGGGATTTTCCCATTATTCTTTGTTTTAGAAAAATGGGATTCTTCTGGGTGTGGTGGCTCACACCTGTAATCCTAATATCTTGGGAGGTCAGGGCAGGAGAATTGCTTGAGACCAGGAGCTCAAGACCAGACTGAGCAACAAAGTGAGACCCTCATCTCTACAAAAAAAAAAAAAATTTGCCAGGTGTGGTGGTGCACACCTGTAGTTCCAGCTACTCAGGTGGCTGAGGTAGGAGAATGGTTTGAGCCCAGACATTTGAGGCTGTGGTGAGCCAAGATCATGCCACTGCATTCCAGCCTGGGTGACAGAGTGAGACCTTACTCAAAATCAATAAATACAAATTTCAAAATAAAAATGGGATTCTATTTACATTATTTTCTACATTTTGTTCTTTTTTCTCATTCAAAAATATAAAAATGCCTGAAGCCAGCTGATAGAGCTCTAATGTATTCTTGTAAAAGGTAGTGTGATGGTCTGGGTTGAGTCTTCATGAGACAGAGTTTCTATCATGCTCTGAGCAGAAGCAGAGAGCACATCTGAATCATAAAATCTGAAGATGGAGTAAGAGGAAGCAGGGACCCAAAGGGTAGCAGGGATACCACAGTGATAGGTGCTGTCTGAGTTGCATCAACATAAAACCGTCTGATCTTTCATTCTCAGGGGTCTGGGACATCCCATGGCTTTTTTATTTATTTATTTTTTAGTTCTTTTTTTTTTTTTAGTTGAAGTCTCACTCTGTTGCCCAGGCTGGAGTGCAGTGGCACGCTCATGGCCACCGCAGCCTCAACCTGCTGGGCTCCAGCAATCCTTCCACCTCAACCTTCCAAGTAGCTGGAACTACAGAAGCTCTACCACACCCAGCTATTGATTGATTGATTGATTGATTGATTGTGGAGATGAGGTCTCATCAAGTTACCCAGGCTAGTCTCGAATCCCTGAACTCAAGCAATCCTCTCACCTCGGCCTCCCAAAGTGCTGGAATTACAGGCTTGAGCCGCCACACCCGACCAGCCACGGTGTCTTAAGTGGCCCTCCAAAGGCTTCAGCCAACTCTGTGGGTACCAGCTGGGTGTAACTAACAGGTCTTAACTCATCAGGTGACTTGGCATGACACTTTATGTCTATCCGGGCAGTTTTGGACTTTGGGCAATAAAGGTGGGGGCAGGTCAACTCTTCCGTGAATGATGTGTTATTATCACACGTCAAGCTCCCTTCCTCGTTGATCTGTTCATTTGTGTTCTAATTCTACTTCATTCCACCCTCTATGGCCATCTCCAGTCACTGTCCACTGCTTAGATGTGTCTTCTATATGTCACCTATTTTATATGATTCTGCATGAAACACACCAGCGTTGTTTTGCGTGCGTGTTAAGCGTGTGGCGTTATGTGACCGACGACTTTCCCTCTCTTTTATATCCATGTGTGTTTTATCTTTCATCCTGGGAGCAGAGGGCTGAGCTGGTCACCCTCCTCAGCAGGGATCACATGTCCTTTGTTGTGCAAGGCCTTGTCCCGTTTGTAAATGTATTTGGTTCCTCTAGCCCCCGTCCCCACCCGCTGGCACTCCAAGTGTGTCCTTCTGTTTGCAAGACTCTGTCATGGCTTTGCATGCGTCTATGGTAACCTGGAAGACGGTGCTAAGCTGTTGTCAACCTACGCTGTTGTCAACCTCCCCGTATGGTTGTGCGCACATCTGTGTGTGGCGTGTCCCTGTCTCACAGTCTGCTCCTGCCTTGGGTGCATATCCTGCTTACGGCCAGAGGACAGGTCAGAGACCTCCTGTTCAAGCAACAAAGGCAAAAACAGAATTTTCAAGTGAGGGTCAAGAAGACACACTTCAGGCCACCTGGAAACAATGAGCCTCGTTTGTGTTTTGTTGGGGGAGGAGCAGTGGCGAGACAAGTGGATTGCTCGGTGTCCTGTGAAGAGGTCGGTTTGAAAAACGCAACTTGAGCTGTTGACTGCAGGAGCCAGGGAGGCCATTTTGGCTGCTTCTGGGGATCGTGGGGCACCCGTGACACCTCTGAGCAGTGACCGCAAGCATCTCCCACCAGCCCCTCCACCTGCACGGCCAGGCAGGGCCCCTTCCTCCTGAGGACCATCCCTCTGTCTGGGGAGAGACACCCATGTCACCCGCAGTCCCCAGCTCCACCAGCCACGCTGCTGTGAACATCGTACACATGAATCCTGTGTCAGGTTCTCTCCAGGTCATGCAACTCAAGGGGGTGATACAGCCCCCCAGGAACCCAGGGGGAGAGCTGGGAAAAATCTTCTTTGTTTAAAGTGTTGACAAAATACACATAAAATAAAACGTACCATCCTGTTTCTAAATGCACAGTTCGCTGGTGCTAAGGACATTCACATTCACATTGCCGTGCAAATGTCACCTCCCTCACTCATTCATCAACAGACACTTAAAAATCTTACATTTTTGGTGTATAAAGTACAGATATGCCTATAGCACATAAGCAGATCTATATACAATATCTCTGTAGTTTTAGGATTTCATCGAAGGGACGATTAGAAAAAAAAGTATCTAAAAAGTCTCCTTAAGGGACAAAAATGGCTGTTGACAGTTTGGGCCAGGTGATTCCCTGTTGTGGAAGGACCTGTCCTGTAGATTATAGATACCGGTAGCCACCCCTTCCCAGCTTTGATAACCAAAAATGTCCCCAGTCATTGTCAAGTGTCCCCTGCTACAAGATCATCCAGGCTGAGAACCCCTGCTCTGGGCTCTGCCCTGGGGGCAGGCTGCCCCGTCAGAGAGCCTGACATGGTCACTTCTCCAAGTGCCACTCGTGGCTCTCTGGAGTGGCCGTCCTCCTGTCAGCCCAGTTGAGCGTCCCCGCTGGGGAGAAGGTTTCATGGTGGCCCTGAGACTGACCATAGGAGGACGGGAGCCTCGCCAAGCTCAGCACAGAGGCCCAAGTCTTCTTGGCACAATGTACTGGTGGCCTCTGGGTCACCTTACCCGGTGGTGTGAGCAGAGACAGCCCCAGCCCTCGCCCCGTTCGTTCCTGGGCGTCAGGCTCCAGAGGGCACCTTGAATGGACAAAGCTCAAGTGTCTGCCTCTAACAATGGCTCTGCCACTCCTCCCAGCCACATCCTCACCCTTCCAGAGCACACCCACCTTCTCACAACCCCAAGTCTTTGTATAAATTCATTCCTTCAATTGACAGGTATTTATTGAGCACCTACTAGGGGCCAAGGGCAGTGCTGAACTCTGAGATAAGATCGGGAATCGACCCACCCCAGCCCCACCCAGAAGCATTCAGAATGCTGCGGCACTCTGCACCCCATCCCTCCTGGGCCTGAGGAATCTGGAGAAGGGAACACCTAAGCCAAAACCTCAAGGGTGAGGCCAGCCTGTTCCACATGCTTTGAATAACAGCAACAATTCCAACGATGGGGCGGCGCTCCTCCATGGATACTGACCGCACGCTGGCCACTTCCCTCAGCCTCTCTCCGGCCCCCTCGGTGGTCCTTGCTCACTGGAAGACGAGCCAGTGTCCTTAGTGGCTTCTAAAGTGGTGCATCACCCACCCCTGCTCTTACTTCTCCCCAGCCCCACCTTCCGGCACTTGCTACTGACTCGCTGCATTCTGGCCACACCGGCCTCCTCACCAGCCTTTTCAACACTTCAGGTGGCTTCTGCTGTGCGGACTTTGCATGTGCTGTGCAGGTCACCTGGAACACGCCCTTCCTGACCTCGGCCAGGCACTCTTCAAACAGCTCCTTCTTGTCATTCTACTCGCTGTCATAGATCGTCTCCCTGCTGGTCCCTCCTGGGAGCACGGCTTTATTTTTCTCCTTCCTACTAGGCACTGTCCAACATTTCTATATTCGATGTATTCATCTTGTCGGTCTGTCTGTCTTTCCCTACCAGGAAATAAATTCGACAAGGGCTAGAATTCTTTTTCCTTTTTCTTTTTTGAGTCAGGGTCTCACTCTGTTGCCCAAGCTGGAGAGCAGTGTCAAGATCACAGCTCACAGCAGCCTCGACCTCCTGGGGTTAGGAGATCCTCTCGCTTTAGCCTCCCAAGTAGATGAACTATAGGCGCACACCACCATGCCTGGATACTTTTTCGTAAAGACGAAATCTTGCTGTGTTGCCCAGGCTGCTCTCAAACTCGTGGGCCCAAGCGATTCCCTCACCTTGGCCTCCAGAAGTGCTGGGATTATAGACCTGAGCCACCGCACCTGACCAGGGCTGGGATTCTCTGTCATGTTGTCAGTCATGCGTTCCCAGCATCTGCAGCATAGTAAGTGTTCAATAAACAGGTGCTGAATCCATGTACTCCTCACAAAAGCGCTAAGGAGTTGATCAATATTTCTCAGAGTTTAACACACGTAGAAATCACCCAGAGAGCTTGTGGAAAAAAATATTCTGAATCAGCGGGGCTGGAGCCGAGTTCAAGCTTCTGCGTTTCGACAAGTTGTTGAGGACATGCTGGTCCCTCAGCCACACTCTGAGCAGCAAAGACTCAGCTATTGTGCTGTGACTAACATCCACTTCATAGATAAAATCAGCTCAATGGGTTAATTAAATTGCTAAAGGTATCCAGCTTTTTACGTTTTAATTTTTTTTGTAGAGATGGGGTCTCGCTATGTTGCCCAGGCTGATCTCCAACACCTGGGCTCAAGCAATCCTCCCACCTCAGCCTCCTAAAGCACCAACTAAACGCATCCAGCTTTAAGACATGGGGCTGGGTTTGCAGTCTGCCAAACTCCCAGAGCTGACATTGATGACAATGTCCCCGCTCCCATGCTGTAGACTCCAGCAGGGCTGAAGTATCCCCGTGTGCTAGCAAAACTGAGCTCTCTCTAAACTCTCCAAGTGAGAACATGATGGGGCTCACCTCAGGGCCTCTGGGACGAGCTCCGTGAGGCCTGTTATCCAGCGCAATTTCCAGCCTGAACTGGGATCCTTGGACCCCACATACTCCCTGTGCGGACGTGACACATGTCTCTTTCCTGTGCTGGGATTTGTGTGAGTGTGTGTGTGTGTGTGTGTGTGTGTGTGTGTGTGTGTGTGTGACTTATTGACTTATGAAGAGAGCTCTCTCTAGGACAAAACTTGCACTGGGTGAGTGTGAGCTGGTGAACTTGACGGGCAAATTGGGAGGGGATTTGAAGCATCACCTCAGTAGAAGGTCAAGAGCTTGATCTTCTCACTCTTACCCATCTCTGGGGCTCTAGCAGAAAGCAGAGGGGTGGGGGACAGAGGTGGCCATTTCATCCAGAGTCTTCTAATTCCCTGGTCCCGCCTGAGCTCAATATCACAGAGATGGACTCTTGGAAGGGCATTTGTGGATTACTCCCAAATCTAACCTCACACACAGCCAAGGGCAGTCCCCCCGTCCCCCTGCCGCCAAGTTCATGGCCAAGTTCATGGCCACGCTGCCGCCAAGTTCATGGCCAGCGTGGTATTGACTGCTATCAGAGCTGCCCTCAACCTGAGACCTTTATCCTGGTTCTGCTTTCCCTCACGAGCAGCTTCATAAAGGCAGGTGAGGCCACATCTGGAAGACTTGAGAGGAGCCCATAAGCCCAGGGCCTACGGGGTGGGAAGGTCACGTATATGAGGAAGGGGGTTAGGCGAGAGGGAGTACCAGAGCGCAGGTCAGCCTCTGAAAAGACCACGAAGGCCCCAAGCTCCTCCCTCGTGGCTGAGAGTTGCCCTGGGGAGGAAGGCAAGCCCACATGGCCAGAGCACCCACCATGCTTGTTTCGTTTTCCAGAAAAGTCAAAAAATCAGAATTTTTACATGAACTCTCCCAATGGCTAAAGGTTGAAACTAAAAGGATTTTCAAGCAGCACAGGCCATGAAGGACGTGTGACAGCCTAACTCAACCCACAGGGCTGCCAGTTTGCAGTCTCGCTTAGAAAACCAAGGGAAGAGGCCCAGTGTGGTGGCTCACACCTATAATCCCAGCACTTTGCGAGGCCGAGATGGGAGGATCACTTGAGTCCGGGAGTTCAAGACCAGCCTGAGCAACATAGTAAGACCTCATCTCTGCAGAAAATTAAAAAAAAAAATTAGCCAGGTGTGGTGGTATGCACCTGTACCAGCTACTCAGGAGGCTACAGCGGAAGGATCACCTGAGCTCAGAAGGTCGAGGCTGTGGTGAGCTGTAATCATGTCACCACACTCCAGCCTGGATGACAGAGTGAGAACTTGCTTCAGAAAAAAAGAAAGAAAGAAAAGAAAATAGAGGAAAAAGTAAATGTGAACAGATGTGGGTCTGTGTCTATCAGGATCTGAGGAAGAAACAGGGATGCAATTCAATGGGGTCACTTGAAGGGATTTTCTCCTTACAAAGCACGAGCAGGTTAGAGAGAAGCCAGAGGAACGGGCCCCTGACGCAGAGGATCTCCTGTCACCCAGAGGCCTGGACTCTGGATAGACACCACTGGTGGGAGGGCCACCTCCCAGAGCCGTGACCTTGGGCTGGAGTAGGCAGCCACACAGGAGAACCACCTCACCTCCTATTTCCCCATCCTGCCAAGGTCGCCATTGGCCAAACCCACCCAGAAGGCGGTCAACCATGGGAGCCTGCAGGTGGAGGCCACGCAGGAGACCTCCTGGACAGACAGCAAGGTGGAGAAAGGTGAGGAGATGGAAGGAAGGCACAAGACCCCATGCCGTGGTCATAGGGAGAGGAGACTGTCACCACCGAGTTGACCCCCCCCACTTGACCAGATGCATGGAGGCCCACAAGCCAATGTCACTTCTCAATTCACCTCATTGGATGTCATGTTGCCATCCGATTCTTATTCCCCAGATTTGTCACATGCTGTGTCTTGCTGGCTACAACCTTGGACCCTTTCACCCTGCATGCTGATTTTTAGGGTGACACAGAACAGAAATGAGTCTTGATGTCTGACACCCTGAATTCGAATATTGCCTCTGCTGTCTGACACCCTGAATTCGAATGTTGTCTCTGCTGCTCACTAGCTGGGTGATACTAGGTGAATCAGTTAGCTTCTCTGAGCCTCAATTTCCACTTCTGTCACAATAATAGACAAGGTTGGTCAGGCATGGTGGTTCACGCCTGTAGTCCCAGCACTTTGGGAGGCCAAGGCGGGAGGATGGCTTGAGATCAGGAGTTCGAGGCCATCCTGGGCAACAAAGCAAGGCCCCATCTCTACAAAAAATAGAAAAATGAGCCGGGCATGGTGGTGCGCACCTGTAGCCCTAGCTACTTGGGAGGCTGAGGCTGCGGTGAGCCACGATCATGCCACTGCACTCCAGCGTGGGCAACAGAGACACCGACTAAAAAAAAAATGTTTTTAAAGAAAAGAGAAAAAATACATTTAAGTAGTGCAGAGAGCACCCCTGAGAGCAGCTCCTTCCACCACACAACTCTGGCGTCTCAAGATGCATGATTTTGCATGCACATGCCTCCAGACTGCAGCCACAGTGTAGACAAAGCCACTCAGGAGCGGCACAAGAGGCTTCTGGGACAGATTTGCAGTGTTCTCCGCAGGCATTTATCGTTATAGCCTAACCCCTCTGGATGGGGCCTTGCCACCGTGGAAATCAAAGTAAAAGCCTATTATGGAAGAAAGATAAGAAGCAGCTGGGCACAGTGACTCACGCCTGTAATCCCAGCACTTTGGGAGGTGGAAGTGAGAGGATTTCCTGAGCCCACAGGTTTGAGACCAGCCTGGGCAACATGGTGAGAACTCGTCTCTACAATAAATAAAAAAATTAGCTGGACATGGTGGCTACTTGGAAGACTGAGGTGGAAAGATCACCTGAGCTCAACAGGTCGATGCTGCAATGGCTGTGATTGTGCCACTGAGCTCCAGCCTGGGCGACGGAGTGAGACTCTGACTCAAAAAAAAAGTGAAGAGAACAGTAAAACCCACCTACCACAAATGGCCCCGACACTGCCAGTGGTGGGATGTGAAGAAGTACAGGTGAGTTTTTTCTACCTGCTTCTTATATTCATTTACAAATATTCATTGAGCATCTTCTATGTGCCAGAAACAAGTCTGTGCACTAAAGATAGAAGAGTGAATATTAAAATGCAAAACTGGCCAGGCTCGGTGGCTCAGTATGTAATCCCAGCACTTTGGGAGGCTGAGGCGAGTGGATTGCCTGAGCCCGCGGGTTTGAGACCAGCCTTGGCAATTTGGAGAGTCCTCATCTCTACAATAGATAAAAAATTAGCAAGGCACGGTAGTGCACTCCTGTCGTTCCAGGTATTGGAAGGCTGAGGCAGAAGGATTGCCTGAGCCCAGCAGGTTGACGCTGGGGTGGGCGTGAGTGTGCCACAGCACTCCAGTCTGGGCAAGATTGAGACTCCAACTCAAAAAAAAGAAAATTGCAAAACTGCCAGGCAGGTTGTGATCCATGTGTCTTGGGAGAACAAAATCATGGCAGACAGGGGACAGGAAGTGCCAGATGGCAGACGCAGGCAGGCGGGGGGCGGCGGGGAGCCTCGCTGGGAAGGTGACCCTGAGCCGAGATCAGAAAGAGTGAAGATATGTGGGGGAGGAAGTTTCCAAGCAGAGGAAACAGCAAGTGTAGAGTGTGCAGAAAACGTTGTGAGGGGGCAGAAGCAGGTGTGGGGTCTGCTGACTTCCTGCATTTTCTCTAGTGAGAGCCTGTAACTTGTAGAATGGAAATTAAAGCCCTTTGTTATTGTTAATTTTTGAGTTGGTGCCTCACTCTTTCCTCTAGGCTGCAGTGCAGTGGCATACTCATGGCTCATTGCGACCTCGACCTCCTAGACTCAGGCCACCCTTCTGCCTCAGCCTCCTGAGTAGCTGGAATGACAGGCACGCACCACCACACCCAGATAATTTTTCAAGTTTTTGTACATATGTGGTCTCATTATGTTGCCCAGGTTGGTCTCGAACTCCAGGGCTCAAGCAATCCTCTCGCCTAGGCCTCCTGATGTGCTGGGATTACAGGCGTGAGCCACCATGATTGGCCCCTTTATTATCTTGAAAGGAAAAGGAAAAAAGGGATGGGGATAGAGGAAGGAAATCCCCCCTTTCCTGGACCACTTGGACTAGAGTTTTCCTCTCCTCGCCCAGGTCTGCGTCTGCACGAGGCGGCTTCCTGGAGGGCCCACCGCATGGCTACCTTGTCTGGGTCGTCGTGTGCTCAGCATGAGAAATGCCACCTCCAGGGTTCACAGTCATGTGGCCTGGGGACTGAGGGGACACCCCCTCTTTCCCTGGATCCCCCTCCGATTGTCCACTGCCAGGGGCCGTAGAGAGAAGTGTGAGCAAACCCCACGGACAGCCCTGGGCCTCCCAAGGGCACCCAGGGGTGAGGCCAGCCCCGGAAGGTATGGCCAATAAGGAGCCGAGGTGCTAACGAGTTGCCAACCCATTAGTTGCACTGGAAGGCAGACAAGCATTTTCAATTACTGGTAACACTAAACAACAGAGTGGGAAATCACAAACGACAATCTTTCCAAGACAGCCCTGGGGCTGCTTCCAGCTGACCCTGTGCATTAGGCAAGTGGGGAAATTTTTTACTTGGCTGCTCCCTCCTGTGTCCTTAATAGCATAAAATAAAAAGATTTTAGATAAGATTTCCTTCTGTGAATCAATTGGTAAGCCACAGCGGGTTTCACGGGCATCCTAGCCTCAATCTAATGGAAATTATTATTTTTGAACCAAGAATATCAATACTAAATTGGATCCCAGAGCAAAAGGCATATACAAAGGACTTTATTTCAGCCGGCCTCGCTGGCTTCTTCTGAGCGCCGCTTAACCCAGTACCTGCCAGTGTCTCAAGCAAAGGATGATGGGAGGATCTCGTGTGACAGCATGGCCAGAAAGGTACAGCCTCTCACTAGTTTTCCACATTGGTCTTTGAACCGTTCCTCAGACAGGCTGAGCTCACCCCAGGACCTTTGCACATGCAGTTACTTCTGCCTAGAATGCTTTCTCCCATTACCCTCCCCTGACTTTCCCTTTCACAGACAATAACTCTCAGGTTAAAAATCACTAACCTAGGGTCTAGGTGCAGTGTCTTATGCCTTTAATCACAGCACCTTAGGAGGCCGAGGCAGGAAGATTGCTTGAGCCCAGGAGTTCAAGACCAGCCAGGACAACGTAAAGATATCTCATCTCTAGGGAAAAAATAAAAAAATTAACTAGGTGTGGTGGCGTGCACTTGTAGTTCCAGCTACTCGGGAAGCTGAGGGGGAAGGATCACCTGAGTGCAGAAGGTCAAGACTGTGGTGAGCCGTGATCATGTCACTGCACTCCAGCCTGGGTGACAGAATGAGACTCCGACTCAAGAAATAAAATAAAATGAAAATCACTTGCCCGGGGAAGCTGGGCTTGAGCACAGCCTCTCCTGTTATCCATGCTGTCAGCACCCTTCACAGCCCATCACAACTGTCAGTACGCAGTAATGTAGTTAATGTTTCTGCTGCTTCTGTCTGGACCAGGTTGGGGGTGGTGCTTAAGTGTATAGTTAATTGCAATCCCTGCTTTAGCAGTGACCGGTTGTTCTAATCAGGAATCTGTTCTCAGGGAGTGATCGTCAGAAAGACCACACTCCAGAGGCGGTGTCTTCTGCGGACCCACGAGCCTTGTGTGGGACCAGCCCTGGCGGCTTCACTGACCCAATGAACACCTGACACGAGTGGTCACAGGGAGTCAGAGTGGATGCTAAGAAGCATCCTCATGGGTGATGGCAGTGGTAGTCCAGGTAAGTGGGCTGGGAAATGTTTTAGAACTGTTCCCTGTCCTCACATGGGTGGGGGTGACAGTCTAGGGCCCCATGGTCTGACGCAAAAGCCACAAGTCGCGCTGGGGTTATTCTGATTTCACCTTTGGTTCACCAAAACTAAAATGAGATGGACAGTTCAGCTCCTCAGTCACACCAGCTGCATTTCCAGGGCTCAGTAGGGACATGTGGCTGGTGGCTGCCACACTGGCCTGTGCAGGACAGAGCATTCCATCGCCGTGGAGGGGCCTGCTGGCCAGAGCTGTTCTGGGGATTGGCATCCCAGGTGTGAGCCCCAAAGGCCCGGCCCTGCCCACATGGTGTTGCAAAGACCTTGCTGCTGGAACGCTGTTGCCGTCTCCCTGGGAGGTCTCGTGTGCAAAGTGTTTTCCGGGCCTCAGCCAGACCAGAGATGTGCATCCACCATGCACCCTGACCTGCTTGCAGGCTGTTTTCCGCCGCCTGTTGGTAAGTTCGGTTGGATGTGGTCTGAGACTCACTTTCGTTACCACCTGAATGCCGGCTGCCAGCTGCTCCATTTATCCTTGTAATTATTCAAGAAGTATTTACTGAGCACCTACTGTGTGCCAGATGCCTCTCGGGATACTGGGGACGCAGCAGAGCTTGGTGCGGTGGGGAGAAGTCCTTGTTCTCATGCAGGCTGCCCAGAGGGCAGGGCAGGCAACAGGAAAGAAACGAGGCGGGTCTTGCCAGAGAGTCACACGCATCAGGAGAACAATTGGGCAGCGTGCCAGTTTGAAGGGCCTTGGGGAAGCGTGGCTGGAGGGCCTGATGGAGCAGATATGACATCCACCGTGAAACCACTGCCCTCCGCGCTGAATCCCAGCCTCCCAAGGCTCCTACCACCCCATGGATTCCCAGACTTCCAGATGTCAACACTGGAAGAAAGGTGAAGATCCTGAGCCTGGCTCTGGCTTTAACCCAGCAAGGTCGTTGGCCCACCTTGGGCCTCTCTGTTTCCCCAGGTATAAATTGAAGGCCACAGGCCACAGGCCTGCTGATTTTCAAACTATGAGCTGAGACCTGTCCAGTGGGTCATGAGATCAAGGTTTAGAGAGTCACACCTATTATCCTGTAAAAAGGACCTGGTCATGGTGGCTTATACTTATAGTTGCAGCTACTTGGGAGGCTGAGATGGGAGGTTAGCTTGAGGCCAGCCTGGGCAGCAAAGAAAGACTACATTTCGGCTGGGCTCAGTGGCTCAGCCTGTAATCCCACGCTTTGGGGGGCCGAGGTGAGTGGATTGCCTGAGCCTGCAGGTTTGAGACTCACCTGGGCAACTTGGCGAGGCCTCGTCTCTATAATAAATCAAAAAAAATTAGCTGGGCGTGGTAGCGCGTGCCTGTAGTTCCAGCTACTTGGAAGGCTGAGGCGGAAGGATCGCCAGAGCCCAGCAGGTCGAGGCTGCAGTGGCCGGGAGCAGCCACTGCATTCCAGTCTGGGTGACAGAGTGAGACTCCAACTAAAAAAAAAAAAGAAAAAAAAAGACTCCATTTCTACAAAAAAAAGATTAACTGGGCATGATTCATGCCTGTAGTCCCAGATACTCGGGAGGCTGAGGCAGGAGGATCACTTGAGCTCAAGAGCTTGAGGCTGCAGTGAGCTATGATGGTGCCACTGCACTCCAGCCTGGGCGACAGAGCCAGACTCCTCCAAAACAGAGACAGAGAGAGAGAGAGAGAGAGAGAGAGAGAGAGAGAGAGAGAGAGAGAGAGAGAGAGAGGAAATAACCAGGGGCCTTGCAGGGAGGAGGGTAAGCATAGTTTCCTGTAACTTTTGAGTGAGTGTAGACAGGCCGTTCGTGTACACTGGGTCCCATGTAAACTCTCTTTCATGGTGAGCTGCCGTCAGAAGACTGCTCTGCCCACTCTCCACCAGCCCCCTGGGCCTTCCCATTTAAACACACTCCAAATCCATCGTTCTGAACCCGGGGGACCAGACAATTTAGCAACACACTCGCGAGCAGAGTGGAAATTGAATCAGGGAGCGTGTTCCGAGCAGACTTGCCTACGTTTTTATTATTCCCAATATGCAAAAATCACATTAAGGCTTCGTTTAAAACCCTGCAATATTGCACGCGGGTGTGGTGTTTCCCGGGGATCTGCCCCCCACCTTCACCTGCTGTGGCTGAAGCTCCACCCTCCCACTTCCAGGCCTCCCTCACTCCCGTTCATTCCTCTTGCTGTTCAATTCACTTGCTCACTTATTCATTTGTTCACTGAACACCTACTTCTCGAGCGCCTGCTATGGGCCAAACACCGTTTTGGGTGTTGAAGATTCGGGAGGTGAACAAAGAGATGAGAACCCCCAATTCTCCAGGAGCTGATGGTTGCGCTGGGGGTGTCTGATGGGGTGGGACAGACAAGAGGGCAAATTAGGGCCGACTTCCGGGAGTGACGGAAGCCATGAAAGAAACCAGTGGGATGATGGCAGAGAGAACGCCAGGAGGGGACTCGCAAAGGGGGCAGTCGGGGAGGAGGTGACATTTGACTCGAGACCTGAGCGACCAGAAGGAGCCAGGGAGGAACTTGAGAGGGAGAGGGCACGGCTCGCACGAAAGCCCTGATGCGCCCACCTGGCTCTGGACTTCCCACTCGGGTTGACCTCTCCCTCCTGGTCTAGACAGCGCAGCAGGGAGTCCTTTTGGTGATGGGATCGATGGCCCTGGTTTCTCTCTGTCCTCTGACTTTGGGACTCTGAACATGTTATCTCATGCTTCCTCTCAACAACCTTGGGAGGTAACTGTTATTGATCCCCATTTTCCAGATGTGGAAACTGAGACTCAGAGAACACAGCCAACGCGCCCATAATCAGACAGCTCACAGAACGCCGGCGCCAGGGTTCCAGCCACTCTCAGTCTGCAGCAAGAGTCCCCGGGCCAGGTTTCTGTTGGACCCTCACTGCCATCTGACAACTCCTTAGTCCCCTCATGGAAGCCCTGGTGTCATCTCTCCTGCCCGTCCGGATTGATCCCACGTGGCCGCTGGGAACTCTCTCCGCTGGCAAGAAACCTGAAGTGGCACCTGAGTGCAACTGCATTCATTCAGCCAAGATTTATTAGGCCCCTACTGTGTGCCAGGCCCTGTGACCTAGGCATTTTCAGCGACCAAAAAGACAGCTGGTGGAACTGATCTTCCATGGAAGGGAGCTGAGTGGTTAGACTGGATCCTTCTTGTGGCTGGCTCCTCCTCATCCTTCAAATCCCCGCTGAAGTGCCACCTCCTCTGGGAAGCCTTCCCTGACTGTCTACCATTGCCCGGCAGATTTTAACTTTATGCGTTTGTTTAGCCGGGTGTGGTAGTGCACGCCTGTAGTTTCAGCTACTTGGAAGGTTGAGGCGGAAGGATTGCTGGAGCCCACAGGTCGGGGCCGCGGTGGCCGGGAGCATGCCACTGCACTCCAGACGGGGCGACAGAGTGAGACTCCAACTCAAAAAAAAAAAACACAAAACTTTATGCGTTTGTGTATCCTGTGTTCTCCATGTCTGCTGCTCTCACTCCAGGTCTTAACATGCCTGTGGCATGTCGTATGTGCGCAATAAAAACCTGCAAAAGGTGTGGAAGAGCTCTCCAGGGAGGAGGAGCCAGAGTCTAGGAGGGCTGGTCACGCCACCACCAGGCAGAGAAACCCTCTCGGTCATGACCCTGGGCTTTCTGAAAGTGACTTGGGGACACATGCCACGAACTGCTCTCCATGGCCTGGTGACTGGAGGCTCTCTCTAAGCGCAAGCTGGACTGAGTCTCGGCCTGGGCCCCGAGCACTGCAGCCTGAGGTTCACACGCACGGGGCCAGGCCTGCCACTCCACGGTGGCACCCAGGGGGACGGTCAGACCCGTCGGGGAAGGAATGGGGCCCCCACTCATGGACAGCCCAGGGTATTTGGACTCCAGTTTGAACAAATAAACCCTGAAACTAGTTGAGATAACCAGGGACATTTGAACATTGATTGGAACTTGGTGCCACTGAGGCACGTTGGTGATTTCTGAAGTCATGATGGTGGAATTGAGGGTATATGGGAAAACCCTGATTTGGGTGATGTTCGCCAAACGTTGACAGATGAAACAGTGTGGGGTCTGCAGCTTGCTTCAAAGTCACCTTGGGTGGGGAAGAAGTGAAGCCAGATGGGCCCTGAGTGGGGCTGGGTGGTAGGTAGGTGGGTAGGTCGTACTGTTCTCTTCATTTTTTTTTTTTTTGGGGGGTTTTTGAGTCAGGGTCTCACTCGGTCACCCAGGCTGGAGTACAGTGGCACAATCACGGCTCACCGCAGCCTCGATCTCCTGGGTTCAGGTGATCCTTCCCCCTCAGCCTTCTGAGTAGATGGGACTACAGGTGTGCACCACCACGCCAGGTTTATTTTTTTATTTTTTGTAGAGACAAGATCTCGCTATGTTGCCCAGACGGGTCTCGAACTCCTGGGCTCAAGGGATCCTCCCGCCTTGGCCTCCCAAAGTGCTGAGATGACACAGGTGAGCCACCACACCTGCCCTTGTGTTAGAATTAATAAAACCGTGACAGAGAAATCAGTCCTGCTCCGACTTCACCTGTCACTCAGAGTGACGCTGCGGGCCCTCCAGCCGCCCCTGTGGCCCTTCGAGTCTGGCCCCTCCCCTGCTCCCCTCCATCCGGCCCCTCCCCCGTTTCCCCAGCATCAGCCTTTCTGGCCGCCTCGCACCCCCTGAAGCACCCAGGCTGGCCCTCCTGGGGCCGCTGCACCTGCCGTTCTCTCTCCCCTCTCCCAGCTGCCCTCAGGCCTTACCCCTTCCAGAAATTCAGGCCTCTGCTCCAACGTCGCCTCTCAGGACGCCTTCCCTGAGCGCCCCGTCGGAATCAAGCTCACGGGGCCCTCTCCCCGGGTTCCTGCTCTCACTTCTCCGGGCTCTTCTTGATAGACCCCACCGGATGATGTACTGGTTATTTTGCTCCTTGCCCTCACCAGAACGTCAGCGCCACCAAGGAGGAGATTTTTGCCTTTTTATTCCCTGCTCCATCCTTAACGCCTAGCAAAAGGATGGACACATAGTAGGTGCTCAAAAAGCCTGTGGAATGGGCGAATGAGTACAGACAAACCCCGACAGAGGCCTTGCCACGGGGAGCACCGGATAGTTCCCAAGGGTTGGGGGGTTCACACTGTCCCCTTCTTTGTGCTCATCTGTATTTTACGAATGCATCTACAAGGACCCGTCATTATTTTTGCAACATGAAAGAGGAGACAGCGTAACAGATCATGCTTTTTTAATCAAAGGCAGGGGATTCCCCTTTTTAAGAGCGACAACTTGAGGCTTGGCCTCCTTTTGAGTCTTGACCTCCTCTTGAGCTGTGGCCTCCTCTTGAAACAAGGCCTTCTCTCGCGCTGCGGCTCTCTGTCCAGCTTAGGAGGCCAGCAGAATGCGCTTCTTCCTCGCAGCTGAACACCGCCAGGCTGTCACGAGAGATTCCATTTCAGCTCTTGAGAAACGGCTTTAGGCCTTTTTGTCTCGTAGCCCACACTTCAGAGAAGTTTCGCTCTGTCTAGTCGAATCGTGTTCTTGCTTGGGAAATTCCAGAGGCCGGCCTGGGAACAACAGAGGAGGGAGACCCCAGGGCAGAGACCCCATTTTTGAGAGGTCTCTTGAAGGCAGTTGGTCCCCAGCTGGTCACAGTCGGCCAAAGAGTCAAGGCAGCCATCGGGCAGGACCGGTGCCCAGGTCCCCCCATTCCCTCCTTCCCCTCTAAGCCGGTCTCAACCCAGAGGCGGTCTCCGGCGGGGTGAGCCTGGCGGTCTCCTGCCGGCTCCAGCACGGGCCCCTTCCCGCCACTATACCGCTGCTTGTTGGTTTTGGCCTGCAGGAGCAGGAGAGCTTGGGGCCCACACCCGGCAGGTGAGGGAGCAGGTGGCGGACCTGAGTGGAGTGTGGCCCTCCTGCTCTCAGACTCCCTCCACCACCCTCCCTCTGCCCCAGACAGAAGACCCGCAGGCCCCCGAGGCCCCTCCTATCCCTCGGGCCCACCACCCATGCCTCATGCAGTTCCAGAAGGCCTTTCTCCGCAACAGGCCTCTCCGCTTCCTTCCGAGCCTTTCCAATGCGCCAGGCGTGCCCCTGTGGTTCCCCCACCATCCAGGCCCCAGACCGAATGTCCCCTCCTCGGCGAAGCCCTCCTGGATCCCCCACCCCGGGCCTGTGTGCTGCCCCAGTGGCAGCGCTGGGATCTGACACGACCCTGGGTGTGGTCTGGCTCCCCCAGGCAGGGCCAGGACCCAGCCGCTGTCCCTGCCTGCCACCGCCCCCTCCCCCCA
>NW_007249233.1:427684-430386 GCF_000164805.1 Carlito syrichta
CCCTGGGCCTCAGACTCCTCCTCCCTGCAAGGGGAGCGTAAGAAACCAGGAGTCCTCAGCCTGGACACGGTTGGCTTTCTGGCTGGGGTCATGCTTGTTAGGTGGGCCTGTCCTGTGCACTAGAGAAGGTTTAACAGCCTCCCTGGCCCCTACCCACTAGGCGCCAGCCCTCCCCAGTCGATAGTCGGGTCTCCAGACAGGGCCGAGCGTCCCTGGGGGGGCCGACGGCCCCGGGGTGGGAGCCGCAGCTTGCTTGGTTTCCATAAAACATCATGCCTCGATGGTCTTCTGCTGTCTGAAGGTTCCCAGAAAATTCCAACAGGACCGAGGAAGGGTTTCGGGGGCATCTGCTCTGAGGGCAAAAGCGGAAGCACAAGCAGGCCTGGGGTGAGGCTGAGACCCCTGCCTCCCTGCCTTCCCCGCCCCAGCCAGCTGCTGTTTTCCAGCCAAGTCCAGGCCCAGGATGCGGAGCAGGGCAGAGGTGGGCCGGGCCTCCCAGGCCCCCTCTCCTGGGCCCTGTTGTACTTGGCCCGGTCTGGAGGAGAACGTATTCAATTAACCTAGAAAAACAACAGCGCAGAGGGTCAGAGTGACTGTGAAAAAGAAAAGGTGGTGGAAGATTCCGGTTAACAGGCCCCTGGGGGGGGGCAGAGTGAGAGTGAGGGAGGGAGGCCACACGGCTTGGCTAACGTGGGAGAAGCCCTGCAGCGTGGGGTGTCGGGGTCCTCTCGAGGGACAGGGCCAGCCAGGAAACCAGACGCCTCTGTCCCTTGGCCTGAGGCCCTCCCATCCCCAAGTGCAGAGGCCACGAAAGCAGCAGAGGCCAGATCTCCCTGGCTTCCTCCTGGGCAGGGCCCGAGAGGACCACAGAGAGGCCCAGGAAGCACTTGCAGGCTGGGGGGTCCTATGAGAGGTGGGGGAATTCTTATCTCCTCAGTTCCTGGGGAGAGGAGAGCTTTCTGTCCCCAAAGCCCAGGGAGCCAGAGATGACCACGGAGGAGGCCTCTCCCAGCGCAGCCTCCTTGCCGTGGGCAGAGCTGAAGACTCTGCCCTGGGGCCATCCCCCAAGGGTGGTCTCTGCTGTTAACAGTGAGCCTCGGTATTGAGGGGTTTTGTTGTATTAGACACAAGGTCTTGCTCTGTCGTCCAGAGAGCAGTAACGTGATCATAGCTCACGGCAGCCTCGAACCCATGGGCTCAAGCAATCCTCCTGCCTCAGCTTCCTGAGTAGCTGGGAATCCAGGTGCGTGCCACCATGCCAGGCTTATCTATATTTTTTTATGTGTAGACACAGGATCTGCTATGAGGCCCAGACTGTTGAGTGTGTTTATTATGTGCCAGACCCTGTGCCAAGCACTCACCAAGCTTCACCCCATTACATCCTCACAATCCCCCACAAGCAATATCCTTACAAACCCCCCTCCCCTGTGCAAAAGTCTCAAGCTATCCATTAGTATTCACTCAGCAAATATTTTGGGCACCTAAGAAGCGTCACTTTGTTGAGCACCTCCAGGTGCCAGGCTTTGCCCGTAGTGGAGAGATTCCATGGTGAGAAGAGGCAGGTGTGGGAACGTGGGGCACATCCGTCTCTGCGCCGCTGTGGGGGGGGGATGGAGGAGTGGAGAGGGGAGGGGGATTGGATCCCCCCCTCTGGAAAACAGTGTGACCGTCTCCCCTGAGGCTGAAGCCACATATCACCGGCCTGCGAGCCCGCGCCCACGTGGGACCACAAGAAAGGAGAAGTCACGTGGGTGCAGACACGTGCACCAGCAGGTTGGAGCGGCTTGCCCAGTCTCCAAGCCCCGGAGACGACCCGATGCCGCCACTCCCCAGGGAAGCAGAGGGACCAAGTGCGGTTTACCTGTGTGGTGGGCTGCAGAGGAACTGGCGGCCCGGGGATGCCCCACCCGGGGCTCGCAAAAGCCTGACACTATGAGAAGAAGCCAGTCTCCAAAGGCCAAGTGCCGTGAGATGTGTTTCTGCGACATCCTAGAAAAGGCAGACGACAGGGAGAGACCAAGGGGTCCCAGGAGACACAGTTGAAGATGATGGAACCGTTCTGCATCTCAGTTGTGGTGGCAGCTACGTGACTCCATGCACTTGTCAAAACTGGTAAGACTCACTTTGCCCCCAAGGTAAAGGTTACTGTTGGTTTATTTCTTATTTATTTATATTTGTTTTATAATAGAGGTCTCGCTATGTTGCCCGGGCTGGTCTCCAACTCCTGGCCTCCAGCGATCCTCCTGCCTCGGCCTCCCAAAGTGTTGGGATTACAGGAGGGAGCCACCACGTCCAGGAGAAAAATTAACAAACCCAGATGTGGCCCCTGCTGTCATGGAGATCGCAGTCTAATAGAGCGAGAGGAAATAAACAAGTAGGCGAGCAGATAGACACCTGGCGAGGTGGGATATAGAGAAGCCAAAGCAGGAGAAAAGCGGTCGGTGGGAGTGGATCGCTAGCTGAGCAGTCAGGGTGGGCCTCCGGGAGGAGGTGACGTTGAGGCAGAGGTTAGAGGCAGTGAAGAAAGGAGCCCTGCAGATACGTGGGCAAGAGGCTCCAGGCGGAAGGGGGACTCGGGGTGTTTAGGGAGGACAGGGAGGCCCGTGGGGCAGAGGGGTCCTGCGGGGAGCTGAGGTGGGTCAGAAGGTACCAGGAAGCCAGCTCGCCAAGAGCAAGGCCACTCCTGGGTGAGGCCAGAGTGG
>NW_007249233.1:430406-439219 GCF_000164805.1 Carlito syrichta
GGGGGGGGTGGGACAAGGGCAGGGGCACACTGGGGGGAGGGGACCAGGAAGAGGCACTGGCCTGGCTCAGGGCAGGGTCGAGGGAGCAGATGGGAAGGGGATGGGAAGGGCACCGTCCTGGATGCACCCTGAGGGTGGAGCCGGGGGGCTTCCAGGTCGACTGAGCTCGGGGGTGCTGCCGAAGAGTCTGCCCGGAGGACTCATGAGTCAGGTCAGCCTCCCTCCGGGAGGGCGGCTGTCGCCTCGAAGATGGGGAGGGAGGGGTAGGCGGGCTGGAGGGGTAACCAGGAGCTCAACGCTCAGCCCCCATGTGTGGAGGAAGAAGCTTGGGTCCAGAGAGACTGGCCCACTGGCCCAAGGTCACGCAGCGGTGTGGGGCGGAGATGAGACCAGAAGCAGCGGTGACTCCGAGCCTGGCCCCGTCTGTAGGGTCCTGCTCGAGGCCAGGAAGCAGCCGAGTCCTGTGATGCTCAAAATGGGGTCCCCTGAGCTTGCTGGGAATGCACACTTTGGGGTTCTGCCCCGGGGGCATCACATGTGCCCCCCAAGGTTCCTAATGGCCTCGTGCCATCAAATGTGCTTCCGACTGCAAGTGACATATCAACAAAAAAGATTTAAACCGTAAGATTTTAGAAAGCATATCGTATAAGAAGAAAGCCTGTATTTGATGGCTCCAGGGTGAGTGGAATTCACCATCAGGGCTGGTTAACTCAGCGGCTCAGTTATGCTGGACATGAGGACAGGGTCTCCACAGTTCTCTTGGGCTTTCTCTTGTAGTCCAAGATGGCTGCCACAGCTCCAGACATCTCAACAACGTCCAAAGATAAGACAGACGTTTCTCAAGCTTCCTTATCTTACCACACAGAAAACGCTTGGAAGCTCCATCCACTTATGTCTCAGTGGCCAGGACCAGGGCACGTGCCCACCTACAGAACAATCCCTGGCAAAAGGGAACAACTTAGACCAATCACACCTGACCCCCTGTGCTGGGGCTGCATCTGTCCACTGAGCACACGGCCACCTGCTATGCTCAGGAACCAACTGGGAGCCCTCTTTTCTTGGCCAAGGGGAAGGGAAGGTGGCTTTCCAGCAGGCAGGCAGTCTGGCTCTCACAGGCCTCCGTGGAGGCTCCTGCGTGATATCTTAAAGTAAGGTCATGCCTAAGTCACAGAGACATGCTTCCAGAACCAACAGCAGAAGAGACCAGAAAGAATCATTCAACTCGGGCCCCACTACCAGACATGAACTATTTTTAAATAAGCCCCGTGTGTGTGTGTGTATGTGTGTGTGTGTGTGTGCGTGCACGCACGTATGTGTGTGTATATACGCATGCTATAGAGACATGAGTTCTGAAATCTGACTTTGTAAAAGTGACTTCAACCTCGGTAACTGCTTTTTTGTTTGTTTTGTTTTGTTTTGGGGGAGGAGGGATTTGAGTCAAAGTCTCACTCTGTCACCCAGGATGGAATGCAGTGGCACGATCATGGCTCACTGCAGCCTCGACCTCCTGGGCTCAGGCGATCCTCCTGCCTCAGCCTCCTGAGTAGCTGGGACCACAGGCACTCAAGTCCAGGTAATTTTAAAAATATTTTTGCAGAGATGAGGCCTCACTACGTTGCTCAGGCTGGCCTCATACTCTTGGGCTCAAGCAATCCTCCCGCCTCGGCCTCTCAAGTGCTGGGATGACTGGCGTGCGCCCCTGTGCCTGCTGCTGTTTTGAGCTTTCTTTTCCTTCTCTTGCTCTCTCCTTCTTTCCGGTTCTTCATTCTAGAAAGCAGTGCCAGCTTCCTGTGATCTCTGAGAGATGCCGCTTCATCTTGCAACAGCCCTGCTTGGGGTGTGACTGTCCCTGTTGCACAGAGGAGAACACGGGGTCTGATATAGTGGGAACTCCCTGCTGCGGCCTCCAGCCCTGCCTCTCTCCTCCCTGGACCTAGGAGAGGGGATGCACCTGACTCCACGAGGTCAGAAGGGAGTCCTGGTATTTCGTTGACAAGGCTGTCACGCGAGCCAAGAAGGACCTAAGGCTCACTCGCCCTCATCACCCACAGGGGACCCTTAAGACGTTTCCCCACCACCATCCCCTGGACATTCAAACTCACAGCCTCCGAGGGTGACCGCTGTGCAAACACTTGTTAAATAGAAATCAGTGCCCGGCGCGCCCTCGTGTGTCTCTCTACTGTAATAACATCGTTGAGTTTTCAGGACAGACCTTTAAAAATAACAGTAATAATAGCGACGAATTCTCGTGGAGCGGTGATGTATAAAGAAATTCAAACGCGCCGACTCGGTTTTGATATAAACATTTTCTTTGGAAGAATCTACGGAAGACGGTGGTGAAACAAAAATTCACTTGGCACACAAAGGTGTGCAGTGAAGAGTTAGCTCCCCTTCCCTTTCTGCCCCCCAGGATGTGAATGGTGCCCACGAATGCTGAGCAGTGCACAACCTGACCAGCCTTGCGCCGCGGTCCTGATACGGGTCCACGTGCAAATGTGTCCATGGGATAAAATCTTAAACATGGCATTGCGTGTGTCTGCAGCCCTTCCTCGGGCGCAGTCAGCACCACTCGAATCATGGCCCGGGCACGAGTTGCGTTGGCACTTTCCTTCGTTATTTCCTTCACCCAATCAACTACGATTGAGCACCTGCTGGATACAGGGCACTTGACATCAGGGTTTCCTTTGCAGCTAGCAAGATGGCAGATGCTTGTGTGCTAGGCTTACATCCTAGCTCTCAGCAATCCAGTAAAAAGAATTTTTTTCAAAAAACAGCCCCTTTAAAGAGTGGGCAAAAGACATGATAGACACTTCTCAGAAGAAGAAATGCAGGTAGCCAACAGACACGTGAAAAAGTGCTTAGCCTCACTAATCATCAGAGAAAGGCAAATCAAAACCCACTGAGATACCACCCAACCCCTGTAAGAATGGCCATCATTAATAAAACAAACAATAACAGATGCTGGTGAGGATGTAGAGAAAAAGGAATGCTTCTACACTGCTGGTAGGAATGCAAACTAGGGCAACGTCTTTGGCGATTTCTGAAAGAACTAGAATTTGACCTTCCACATGACCTAGCAATTCCCCTATTGGGAATATACCCGGAGGAACTCAAATCATTCTCCAAAAAAGATACCTGCACACGTATGTTCGTTGTAGCTCTATTCACAATAGCAAAAGCATGGAACCAACCATGCTGCCCATTGAAGCTGGACTGGATAAGAAAAATGTGGTGCATATACACAATGGAATATTATGCAGCCATAAAGAAGGACAAATATATGGACTTTGCAGCAACTTGGATGGATTTGGAGTCGATCATACTCGGTGATTTACCACAGAAACAAGGAACAGAGTGCCATATGTTCTCACTCATAAGCGGACCTTGAACAATTATGATACTATAAGAAAGGGATTGGCAGGAGTGGGAAACCGTCAGGGGAGGGGGGTGGGATTGACAGTTGAGGGAAACTGCTAGGGGAGGGAGGGGCGCACCTCATCAACAAGGGGACCTGCATAATCAATGTTGTATACCTAACCCTGAATTGTATCCCACATCCTTCTATAATAAGAATAAAAATAATAATAACAAAAAGACATTTTTTTAAAAAGAATTTTTTCTCATAAGACACAAAAAGCCTTCCCGGGCTCCAGTATCGCTAGCTTTGATTGGCTTAGCTTTAGCCTCGCCCCCCTCCCTGAGCCAGTCACAGGTCCCAGCCAGGGCCCAAGGGCCCAGTGACCGCAGTGGGCGTGAGGATGAGGCTTGCCGCTTCCCGTTCAGCCGCAGCTCCGCGAGCCAAGAGTGGCCCAAAGGGTAGCAGGTGTCCTTCCCTCCTCCTAGGCAGGAGTTGCAAAGGGGACAGAGTCAGTTTTGAGATCCGTAGCTCGGTGCCCCCCTCAAGGAGGCTGGAGACCCTGAAAGAGAGGCCTGGTGTTGGGGACACGCTTCTCTGGAGAAGCACCTCAAGGGACCTTGGCATCGCCATGCCGACAGCACTTCCAGCTGTCTGGAAAGAAAGTTCCAACCTTCACCGAAAGCCGAATCGAGAGACGTGGGGACCACCTGCAAAGCGTGCCGTATCTCCGGGGCAGACCAGGGCCGGGCCACATCTCGAGAAGTCTAGAAGTCAGGGTCGTGGCTGCTCAGCCTCTGCGGGACAGGGGATTACTGCACCAGCGATGACGACTCCAGAGGGGGCCAGAGGGGTGGGCTTCCTGCCAGGACTCCTTCTGAACCTCCGGAGACAGCAGGTCTGGATCACGTGGGCTTCCACCGAGGACTGCCTGGAAACGTGGGGGACCCAAACCGGCTGCGGGGCCCCACGATGCCCGGGGCCAGCTGGAAACTCGAGTGGCCGGCCAGAGGAGCCACGTCACTGCACCCTCGGAGGCCGTGCGGAGGGTCCTAGCGGCGGACCCCCTTCAGACACAACCTCAGGCGAGAAGGAGGTGGAGACACTGACCCACTAGGCCCAGAAAGCACAGTGCCACGTGGTGACAGCGCCAGCCCGGCAAAGCCCTCCGCCCACATCGCCTCAGAGCCCGGTGAGGGGAGGGGGAGGCTGGAGAAAAGTCAGAGTGGGGGAAGGGGGAAGTGGAGTTTTGACGTGAACATGGGTCCAGACGTCTTAATGGCTGAATTTAGACCGTTGGTACGTCGGGAAGTGACGGAAAGACAACTCATTATCATCACCTTAGGGTCGTTTATCACTAAGAGTGAGCAGAGAGGGGTGGGACCTGCTGGACAGGTCATCCCAGACAGGTGCAGAACCCTCCCCCAGGTGTGTCTGATGGCCCTAGGAGGGGAAAGAGGTGATGCTCGACCCCTTTGGCACCACTCTTTCATTTTACCAGAACATGAAAGCATCATAAACAACTTCAAAGATTGTGATGGCAGGGAGGGCGGGGGTGGTTCTTGGTATCATTTCATGGAGTGAGGCTTAGAATCAGGTTCTAGAAAGGGCTACCCTGGAAGACTGGAGATCTCAGGTGCTAAGCTGTGGGTTAGACTGTAATTGCCTTCAAAAATTAGGCTGGGTACTGTGGCTCGTGACTGTAATCCAGGACTTTGGGATTGAACTCAAGAGTTTGAGACCAACCTAGGCAACATAGTGAGACCTTGTCATTCCCCCCCCCCCCACAAATTGATTTTCATTTCCTGGATGATTAAAAAATAATAATCCACAATGGAATCAAAAACGTCACTATGGTCATGGGTGCTGCAGTGGGAGAGGGCTTTAAATGGTGTTCAGATGAGAAGACTTTGATAAAAAGAGCAATGAAGCATTACACAAGGCGGAAATTGTATGTCTCCTTCCAAGAGCTACCTGGTCGGGTTTCAAGACTCGAGAATGCAGTAAGAAGCTATTACGTGCCCAGCCCTGGGCAGATAGAATTCAGGCAACCAACTCTGGCATCCATGCTCAGTGTAGCGGCCAAGTTCTCCCACCTCATGAGCTGACATCTGATTGATAGACAGCCCCAGAGAAAACTTCCTGGATCATGTCTCAGTAATCACTGGCCCAGCCTGTCAAACGCAGAGATTTAGGATGGCATAGGACCTTAAATCTGGAAGAATTTAGCAACTTCATAATGCCAAATCTAGGGGGGAAATGCATACCCAGAAGGACCAGAAAAGTATAGAATCATGGGGAGAAAGAAAGAAAATGAAAACATGGTTTCCACTGGCAGCATCAGCCTTTGCCAGGAAAACTGGAATGTTGACTTGGTAGGCACATAATTTAATTTTCTGCACACTCAGAAGTAAAGAAAAAGCCAGACACGGGGAGAAATTGCTGTTCATGACATTGGCAAAGAGAACATATTTGTGAGCTTCAGCCTCCTGTGAAGTACTTGGTAATCAAAAAAGTTAAATACCATGGAGTTTTCATATTGTGAATTTGTTTATCCCGAGACCTGTCTATGAGCTATCATCATAGACAGAAGAGCAGATGAATTGATATACACAAAAATGTTGTTAGCAACTGGTAGGGCATGGGCAGTTCTCATTTTTAATCTTTATTTTCTGGAGCAAACAGTCGGCATCTAAAGGGAGTGGCTGCGACCTTGCGCCATCTGGTGGCTGAAATGCAGAATGCCGGCCCATACTGGCCAGATCTGTTTCAAAGGAAGTCAGAAATACCAAGTTATCTGTGAAATAACCCAAAGTTCAACTAACTAAACTAAAATTAACTAAAAAAAAATTTTTTTTGAGTTGGAATCTCAATCTGTAACTCAGACTGGAGTGCAGTGGCCGCTCCCGGCCACCGCAGCCTCGACCTGCTGGACTCCAGCGATCCTTCCGCCTCAGCCTTCCAAGTAGCTGGAACTACAGGCGCGCGCTACCATGCCTGGCGAATTTTTTTTTATTTATGTAGAGATGAGGTCTCGCTGCCCAGGCGAGTCTCGAACCCGCAGACTCAGGCAATCCACTCACCTCAGCCACCCAAAGGCTCAGGATTACAGGCTGAGCCACCGAGCCCGGCTTAAAAATTTTTTAAAGCAATGTCTGAGACAAAGACAAACATTTGAGGGCTAGTTCTCAAACATCGAGGCCCCTGCTTTGAGAAATAAATGTAGGGTTTTGTTTGTTAAATTATCAATGTCGAGAAATTAGGGGTTTTGTTCCTATTCATTCCCTCCTCTGCCCCTCTTCCTGCACCTCCTTGTTCTTGAAAGTTATATCATTGCTTGCTCTTCTACCAGTGGTCCTTGAATGTAGTTAAACTCCATTTTGAAATTCTATCAATTTTTTATGGCATCTACAACCCAAGAGGAAGAAAGCATCTTTCTTTCATCCCTTTGGTACTGATGATCATCCTTTGCTATGTATCTGCAACTGTCCAGACCCTTTACATTCACTCATTCATTCATTTATTACACAAATATTGGTTGTCTATTTATGTACCAGGCATGGTTCCAAATTCAGGGAATACCAGAGTAAACAAAACAGTCAAACACCCTGCCCTGGTGGAACTTACCTTAAGGGGAGTATGGGTGATAAATGAACTAATACATTAGCTCTGGATTATGTCAGAGAGTGGTGAGGACCAAGGAAAAGCAATGAAGAGAGGAAAGCCCAGTGTGTGTGGGTGTGTGCAAGCTCCTGTGCGTGTGACATTCTATTTACTTATTTATTGAGTTGAGGTCTTACTCTGTCACTCAGGCTGGAGTGCAGTGGCACAATCATGGCTACCACAGCCTCAACCTCCTGGGCTCAAGCGATCCTTCTGCCTCAGCTTCCCGAGTAGCAGGGACTACAGGTGCGTGCCACCATGCTGGGCTAATTTTTTAATTTTTTGTAGAGACGAGGTCTCGCTATGTTGCCCAATCTGGTCTTGAACTCCCGAGCTCAAACAATCCTCCTGCCTGGGCCTCCCAAAGTGCTGGGATTGCAGGCATGTGCCACCGCGCCCAGCTGTCATGTGTCATTTTAGCTAGGGTAGCCAGGAAGTCCTTTCTGAGAAGATGACTTTTAAATAACAGATGGAAGGGAGCAAGGGAGTGGGGCATACGTGCACGAGGCATGCACATTCTGAACAAAGGACACAGGCGCCAAAGACACGAGGCAGGTGTGTCTGGTGTGGGAGGAATAGAGAAAGTCTGGGATGGCAGAACAAGGAGGGGACTGAGAAGAGATGAGGCTGGATAGGAAAGGGTGGGCAACTTCTAGGAGGATGGAGAGGTCCTGATAAGCACCCTGAGTACGAGGGGGAGCCTCAGAAGACTAGCTCAGAAGAGTAGCATGAACTGGCATAGGCTTTAAAAACCCCTTGGCCAGGTGCGGTGGCTCACGCCTCTGATCCCAGCACTTTGGGAGGCTGAGGTGGGAGGATCGTCTGAGGCCAGGAGTTGGATACCAGCCTGGGCAACATGGCAAGACATTATCTCTAAAACAATCAAGAAATGAACTGGGCTTCATGGCATGTGCCTGTTGTCCTAGCTACTATGAAGGCTCAGACGGAAGGATCGCAAGACCCTGTCTCTACAAAATAATAATAATAATAATAATAATAATAGCCCTGTATGGCTGCTACAACTCCATCTAGGCGAGAGTGATGGTGAGGGAGGAGATGATGATGTAGAGCCTGGAGGATTTGCCATCAGGTTGGATGTGAGCGAGAAAAAGAGGGGTCCGGGGTGCCCCCAAGATTTTTGATCTGAACACTCGGAAGGATGAGATTGCTTGTTAGCTGTCCTCCTATCTAAGTGACTTGATTTGTCATCAGAGAGAAGAAGTTAGATGGGCTGGGTGCAGTGGTTTGTGCCTGTAATCTCGTCTGCTCAGGAGGCTAAGACTGGAGGATCCCTTGAGGGCAGGAGTTCAAAACCAGCCTGGGTAGCATAGTGTGACCCCTGCCTATCAAAACATAGAAAAACTAGCCAGGTGTGATGGTGTGCACCTGTAATTCTAGCTACTGGGGAAGCTGAGACAGGAGGATCCCTTGAGCCCAGCAGGAAGATCCCTTGAGGCTGCAGTGAGCTATGATCCTGTCACTGCATTTCAACCTGGGAGACAGAGTGAGACCCTGTCTCTAAAAAAGAAGTTAGATGTATATACACCAAAATGTTGCTGATAATTATATCTGAATAGTAGGGCACAGGTGATTTTTTTTTTTGGTCTATGTTTTCCAATAATTTTTTAAAATGCAAAATTGGATTAGATTGTTCTTATTTTGTTAAATTTAAGAATTTCAGGCACAGCATACTCCATGGATGAAGAAAAAACACCTCCTACCTGGTTGGATTCTGTATTGGTCAGCATTTGCTGCATAACAAACAACCCTAGACTCTTTTTTTTTTTTTTTTTTT
>NW_007249233.1:439392-447606 GCF_000164805.1 Carlito syrichta
CAGCCTCAGCCTGCTGGGCTCCAGCGATCCTTCTGCCTCAGCCTTCCAAGTAATGGAACTACAGGTGCACACTACCACACCCGGCTAATTTTTTTGATTTATTGTAGAGAGGAGGTCTCACCAAGTTGTCCAGGTGGGTCTCGAAACCTGCGGGCTCAGGCAATTCGCTTACCTCAGCCTCAAGGCGCGGGATTACAGGCTGAGCCACGAGCCCGGCTACAACCTTAGACTCTTAATTAGCATTTCTTTCTCCCTTTCAAATATGTGAGTTGGTTGGAGCAGCCCTGCTTCAGGTGCAGGCCAAGTTCAGGTCTGTTCCGGGTTTCTCATTCTAGAGCCCGGACTCTAGCTGTCTCTTAATATCCAGGCTGGGAAATGGTACATTACAGAGGCTTCTGCTCAGATCCTCTTGGTCAGAGCAAGTCACATGACCAAGTTTAGCATCAACCAGGCAGAGAAGTATAGTCTGCTGAGAGTGGGGAGGGGCCAAATATTTGCTGAACAATAATTGAGTCCACCAAACTTCATGTGGACCTTATTGTTTGTAATAATTTTTACTGAGTGTCTTTTACATTTTTATTACAAACATTTATGTTTATTGTTGACGTTTCTGACAATCCAGAAAGGTGCAATTAACCAAATTAAAATTCCCTCTCATTCTATATCCAGGGACAAAGACTGCTGATTGACTAATCACTCAGAGTAGAAAAGTCACGTACATCCCAGGTTGGTGTTGGCCATAGTTTTCAGGCAACGGCGGCTGTTGGGCACCAGGTTTAGCGTTGGGCTTGGAAAGTCAAAGAGACGGATGTCCACTTTGTAGTGCTTTCTGGCTTCCCAAGACTGTGTGACAGCAGGGACTCTGTAACCAGGTAGGCTTTTGTCAATGGGATTAGCAAAACGAACAAGGCATGCAATGCACCTTGGAGGCTAAAAAACTCTTTGTTGCTTTAGATGTTGCAGCTCTATTGATCGGCTTAAACATCCGTGTGATAGTTATTATTACAAGACTCGCCACAGAGAAAACTACTGGGATCAAATCCCAGCAACCACCAACCCAACCTGTCCAATAAGGGAGTTGGGATGGCATCGGACCCCAAATCTGGAAGAATTTAGCAACTTTGTGGTGCCAGATCCGGTAGAAACAGATTGTGAAAGCTGTTGACTGAATTTGCAAAAAACAATGGGTAATCTCGGAAGGCCTACATTTGAGTCAACAAATGTTTTAATTTTAATACAAAGTCAAACTAAATAAGTTAGGGTATACTATACTCTTGGAATGTGTATAATATTTTGGTGCATCACCATTCATAATGTTAAACAATCATATTTAAGAACTGAACTTTGTTGTTTAGTTTCACTTAGGAGACTTTCAATCTAACAACCTACTTGGGAATTTTTCTCATCTGGCGAGAATCAATTAAAAGCAGCATGTCAGCTTTTCCACTTCAAAATTCCATGAGGAGGAAAAACTCCAAAACCATGCACCCAGCCATCCGCACAAATCATTTTCTGCCCTGGGTGGGACTCAACTCGTGAGGGTCTGGAAACACTCACAGAGTCTCAGTGAAAACTGTGGCTTGCATCAAAATTCCATCTTCCTCCTATGCTAGCGACGAAAAAATATTTGAGCTGGCATGTAAAATGAACTGCTGGGAGCCAGCCTTGGAGGTCCACATGATTGACAGGGTCCTGGTAGGCCAAAGACCTCGGGCCGCAGGGCGAGCCCGGGAAGCTGAGGCCCTTCTGTCTTCCACCTTTGCTGTTTGGTACCGCCAAAGAAATTCTGTGCAGTCGTGGAAGAAGAAAATGGCATGTTTATGTGAAGTACTCACACCTAACCTGAGAATGTCATGGTTCATTTTCCCATTTTCCCACTATGCCACTTGGCCTTTTCTAACATATGCAAGGGTTAAACTCTGAAGTACATCAAGAATGCTTTCTTTCACTTGGTTATAAGTTACTAGATATTGCTTGAGTAAAATATGATGTTAGTATATTCACTCCTTATTTGATTTAGAATTATGCAGTTTAGTGTTTAGACATAAGGTTTTTTAGAAGCACAAGTTTATAGTAAGTTCATTATGAATTCATTATAAGTTCTAACACTTATCTAGGAGTTATGTAGGTGATTTATAACACTGTTTTCACTGACTTAGGATAAAGATTAATCATTAAGGTTTTTACTTAATTCAATATTTAAAACTCTAAGTTAACATTTATAGAGTGGGTTTTCACTGAACTCATAATATACTAATCAGACACTTTTATGATAACTTAGCTAAAGACAGAAAGCAACTTTGGGGGCTTGAGAAACATTATTAAAAGCTTCTTTTGAGTTTTCTTTAGAAATAAACACTGCAAGATAAGAGAAAAGTAACGAAGACACCTGGACAAGAAAGGCAATTACAAAACTTTGAAGGTCGTAAAAGCCCAAAAGAAGATAAAAACTGCTACATGAAGAACTGTGCACCTGGGAACTTTCTTGAAACATTTCAAGGACTGTAATTCGGGACTTTGAACTAAAACTATCATTTTTGGCTTTATGATAAGGACTCATTAACTGAAAGTAGATAGTGTTTTTGGCTTATTCATTTCTTCTAAAGACCGCTAGATGGTGGTAACTTTTAAAGCATATGTACGTGAAGGAATTTTCTTTGTCTTGCCCCTTTATGAATAGTATAAAAGCTCTGTGTTAACTAACATTAAATTGTCATCTGCTCAGGAATCAGGTGTCCGAGTATAATATTTTCGTCTTTCGCCTATCCACCTCTCCTTCAGGAGATCTCACGACTCGGCAAAGGGGCTGGACCCCTTCAATGAACAAATATGGAAACTGAATCTGGCCCTGGGACCAGCCGGGGACAGCCCCTGGGTGGGGCAGGAAGCCCTGCTTGCTTTTGTCGGGGGGAGGCCATGGCGGATCCTGACTCTGAGTGGGTGCGCTGCCCTTCCCAGCTCAGAAGGAGCCTTCCCACCCCGTATCTGCATGAATCTCCCCAGCAGCTCTTGGAGGTGGGGCTTCTGCCGTCTGCACATTATAGCCGGGGAAATAGGCTCAGAGCGGGGAATCTACTTGCCCGAGTTCACAGAACTAGCAATGTAGCTGGGGTGGGACCCAAGCCTGGGTTTCGACTGTTTGTACTCTGTCCACACCCCACCCCTCCCAGCTCAATTTTTTGCTAGGGAACCCCATGATCCTCCATCAAATCATGACCAAAGCAGTAGATAAATCCCTGGAGAAAATGAGGGGAGGGTCACTGGCAGCAGAGCAAACCTCAGAGTGATGGGCTGCCTGGCTGGGTAGTAAGCCTCCTATCCTTGGGGGGTGCAAGCAGAGCTGGACACACGTGACTGGAATGTCATGGTAGGAAACCTGTTAAGTGAATTCCAGCATCTTGTCTCTCTTCTCCTACCCACTCACCTCTGAGGTGTCCACTCCTCCTCCTCTCAGCCATAGGGTTTGGAGTGATCAACCCCCATACTGAGTTGAATGGTGTCCACATGAACTTCATGTCCACCTGGAACCTGTGAATGTGACTATTTGGAAATAAGGTCTTTTCAGATGTAATCAAATCAAGATGGGGGTCACACCAGACTAAAGGGGACCCCCTGTCCAATAACTAGGATCCTTACAAGAGGAGGAAATTTAACACAGAGACACAGAGCCGACGCAGAGGGAAGATGGTCACTGGGGTGGAGACACAACTTTGGAGTGATGCGGCCACAAGCCAAAGATTGCTGGCCACTGCCCAAAGCCAGGGAGAGGTGAGAGAGGACCCTTCCCTGGGGCCTGCAGACTGAGCTATGAGCACCTTGATTTCTATCACCCAGAACTGTGAGCGAGTTCATCTCCATTGTTTCAAGCACATACATGGAGCTTTGTCAAGGCAGCCCTAGGAGACCAGCTCAACCGCCATTCCCAGCATCTGCCTGGGGTAAGCCAGCTTGGGTCTTGCAGTCCCCCCGCCCACCACAATGGTTCACCCCGCCAGAGCCAGTGAGATGCCAGGCGTGATTGGCGCTGAATGAAACCATCTCTTTCCCTTCCATAGGAGCCTGGAAGGAAGTCGCCAGAGTTGCTGCTGGAAGGAGAGAGTTTCTGTGATGGAGAAAAACTGTGAATAGAGGCAGAAGGAACCTTCACCCTAGATGGATGGAGCTGAGCGTGTCTGAAGCCAGAACTGCAGATGACTTTTCCAGGCCAGAACGAGTAGCTTCCCCAGTAACTCAAGCCTGCAGAAGTTCTCTTCCCATCTGAGAGTTCTCTGAGTAACACAGGGACTTGGGCATCGGAGCGTGTGTGGCCCCAATAGCCTTGATGATCCCTTTTACTTCACCTCTGCCTTTTAACCCTATAAATTAAATAGCCTAGGAATAAATGGTGAGTTCTCTGGCAGCCCCCGAGCTCCACTCCTGACGAGGGCGGGTAATTGAGAAGGTGATATTACAAACACATACTCAAGACGTCCCTGTTGGTCTCAGCTGATCCTAACTCCTAGGCGGGATTTGGAAATGCAGGGGCCTCTCCTGTGCAGAAAAATGGGGACTTTGGTGCCCCGATGTTGACACCTGATGATGTGCTTGAGGAAAGCTCCTGCCAGCCTGGGAGACCACAGAGGCTGTCAGCAGAGCCTGCCCTGTGACGGGCCCTTCTGAGCTCCAGGCTTTGGCTATTCTGGCTGGATGCTGGGGGGACTGGTGGAAGGAGTGTGGGAGTCGGGGAAACTGGGGCTATGGCTCCGGGGACAGGAGGTGGACACCCAGCCCGCAGCTGCCCTCTTGGTCCTCTGTCCTGGATCCTCTCTCACCAGTAAGGAGCTGGTCCAGGCTGATTGAATGTCAGGGATTCTCTTTAAGAACTAAGTGACAAAATTAAACATTGAAGTGGATATTTAAAGTGACAAGAAAAAACCACTGCAAATTGTAAATGTTGAAAAGTTGGCAAATACCAGCCGGACATGCTGGCTCACGCCTGTAATCCCAGCACTTTGGGAGACTGAGGTGGGAGGATTGCTTGAGCCCAGAACTTCAAGACCAGCCTGGGCGACATAGCAAGGCTCTGTCTCTACAAAAAAACATTTAAAAATTAGCCTGTGAGTGTGTGCGACTGTAGTCCCAGCCACTCGAGAGGCTGAGGCAGAAGGGTCACCTGAGCCCAGGAGATAGAGGCTGTGATGAGCCATGATCGTGCCACTGCAACCCAGCCTGGGTTTGAGACCCCAACTCAAAAAAAAAAAGACTGGGCAAATACCATGAGCACCCTACAATCAAGACAAATAACAAACCATCATTATCACCATTACTGTTATTATTATTATTATCATCACCATACACCTGGCCCACTTCTATTATACCTGTTTTCCTATATTTTTGGTCTCTTCTTCTGACAGCAATTGCATAAGATTCTTTTCTATATTGACAATAAAAAGATTATGTCATCTTGTCTTTGGCTTGGTCACTCGGAACTTGGTTTTTATCATTGATATCATAGAGAAGGTCCCTTCAGGTCTACAACTCGTCACTGTGCCATGATATGTGTCACTTCACCCTCGGAGTCAGGGGTGCTTCCTCCTCGGGCGAGGTCTGGGGAGCTCCAACTCTTTGGTGTCCACTGGAGGCAGCTCCCAGGAGATGCCACCACCCCCCTCTCTCAGCCGCTCTGAATTCCCTCCAGCCCTGGCCCCGCCTCCTGCCTGGCCGGTCCTGGGAGACAGGGTGTGGGTGACAGGTTGGGAAGACTTGGTACAGGGGCCCAAGCAGGGAGTGGAGCGGCCCCTTTTTCTGAAACTTCTCTTTGGGGTTGAAGATAAGGTTCATCAGGGCCAGGGGAGCCCTGGTGCCAGGCAGATGTGGTAGCCGCCAGCCCTGCCTGTAGTCCAGGACCAGGGGCAGAAGCTGACCCTTGATGCATGCTTTTAGAGTGGACATGTGACCAAAGACTGGTCAAGCAGAGTCACCGTGATGAGTGCAGAGACGGTATTTGACACAGTCTAGGGCAGGTAAGTCAACCCTGGGAGTCTCTTTCCCTGAGAGCTGCTAAGCTAGTAAGATGTTGACCTGAGGCTGTTGGAGACAAGTTTGCCACCTGTAAGAAGAGCCCTCCTTACACGAAAGGTGCCACAGCAGAAAGCAGAGGCAGTACATGGAGAGAGTCAGATTCCTGGTGACATTGCATGATACCTAGATCCATCAATATCTGAAGTCCACCACTGAACTCAATGTGAACCAATACATTTTCCTTTTACTTATAAATATTTGGATTGGATTCCTGTCCCTTAAGATTTTTCAAAGTGACATTAGGTGGAAAGACTTTGAAAACCACAACGGAGAGCCGGGCTCGGTGGCTCAGCCTGTAATCCCGTGCCTTTGGGAGGCTGAGGTGAGTGGATTGCCTGAGCTCGCGGGTTCGAGACCCGCCTGGACAATGAGACCTCATCTCTACAATAAATCAAAAATCAGCCGGGTGTGGTAGTGTATGCCTGTAATTCCGGCTACTCGGAAGGCTGAGGCGGAAGGATCGCCGGAGTCTAGCAGGTCAAGGCTGCGGTGGCCAGGAGCGGCCACTGCACTCCAGTCTGGGTGACAGAGTGAGACTTCAACTCAAAAAAAAAAAAAAGAAAAGAAAACCACAATGGGAACAGAAGAGCATTCCAGGTGGAGGCTACTCTCTGGGCAAAGCCACCCCAGCTCAAATCCTCTGAGGCCACAGTGAAGGGACCTGATCTCCTGCACTCACAAGCCAAATCCCTCCATTTCCTGCCTGTTTGAGCCAGTATTTGGTCTGGTTTTGCTTGGGAACACCTTGATCCTTCTTTTTCCCCATCCTATTCACCACCCTTGGGGGTCCCTTGGTCTCTAATGCCTGCCCCTGCTAAAGCTGACCGGCAGATGATGAGACAAGAAGGCACCAACAGGAATCTACCCCACCCACACCACTGACTCCCAAAGCTTCACCCTAGAATGAACATGTCATTTCGAGGGGCTGTTCAGCATCTCGGAACACTTTCCCGTATTGAGAGTATTTTCCATCTTGTGAGCCTGCAAGCGGAAGACTGTGCTTTCCCAGCATCCCTTGCAGCTAGGCTGTCATGATGTGCCACAGCTCCACCCACCAGACACACACACACAGGGCTTAAATTCCAGAAATAGTGGTGCAGGGAGGCAGGTGCATGCACAGCCATCTCTGGGAGAAGCATCCGGCCTCCCAGGGCAGCACTGACGGCAGCTCTAGCAGTGGTGCTCACCGCCCAGCACTGACAAGGGGCACGGCTCTCTCTGGGCCCAGTGATGGGGGCCGAGGGGGTCTTACCAGACAGTCCTGCTGTGGGGAGGTCTGTTCCTGGCCGTGTAAATTCTAAGCCTGATTCCCTGCCCCTCCTAGAAATTAGTTGACTTATATGATACCCTTTATTAACTTAGTAACTTCAACTTTTGTTTAGGGCGGATACTGTTGTTTGCCCCTAAGAATCTTGACCAATCTCAGTTACGTCCCTGTGCACACTCCAACTGGATAATTGGAGGCAAGTTTAATCGAATCTATTTCCAAAGTTGCGGGCCAGACATAAGGAAACTGCAGGGAACAGTGCAGTGCCCCAGGACTAGTAGCTCAGGGAGTGTCACCATCAATCGGCTTGATGGGACAAGGGGTGCCGAGAGGAATTACGTGACCCAGAGAGGGAGGCAGTGGGGAGAGAGCCCATGAAAAGGAGGGAGCCAAGGGAGAAATCCTACTCAGGTTTGTCCCTCCCTGTGGCCAACTGCCGGGACTCCTGACCCAGCCAGAGGCCAGAGCATGGAGTGACCCATTGAGGGAGCCCAGTGAGTTGGCCAGCAGACAGCAAGGGGCAGTTGAATTTGTGGGGAAAACAGAGAATAATCCGCTCAAATCCCCATTCTCAATCAAATCGTGCTTGAGAAAGAGGACTGGAGGAAGAAAAAGGAAGGGGAGGAGAGATGGAAGAATTTTAATTCAAATCCTAGAACACGGACACTTAAATAGGATAAATAGAAGGCAAAGTAAACACCGTGGAGGAAATTCACGAGGGACTTGGAATGACCATCTGAGCCGGACTCGGTGGCTCAGCCTGTAATCCCGTGCCTTGGGTGGCTGAGGTGAGTGGATTGTCTGAGCCTAGGGGTTCGAGACCCACCTGGACAACTTGGTGAGACCTCATCTCTACAATAAATAAAAAATTAGCTGAGCGTGGTAGC
>NW_007249233.1:447861-455664 GCF_000164805.1 Carlito syrichta
AAAAAAAAAAAAAAGAAAAAGAAAGAGGGGCTGATGGTACAGGAGACAGAGGAGTTCACTGGGGCGTCCTGTGGGGGTGGTGTCTCCCCTGCAGTCCAGGTAAGGATGTGGTCCTACGGTGGGTGGATGGAGGAGAGGGAAGAGATAACAGACAAGTCTGTCACTTCAGAAGTGATACTCCATATTGGTCAGGCTGTTCGGCTGCAAGTAACAGGCATGTAAAATAACAGTGGCTTCAAAGATCCAAGGTATTTATTTCACGCAACCCTCCAAGCTGGTGTGGCAGCTCTGCCTGCCAGCAGAGACCCAGGCCTCTATAACCTGATGCCCCCACCACCCCTATAATGTTGTCCTTGCTGTGAGATCCAAGATGGCTTCCCAACACGCGCCCCCCCCCCCCCCATTCAGTCAACAAGCACTGAAAAGTGAAGGGGAGGACACACCTATTCCACCCAAGGGCATGTATTAGTCAAGTCCCTGACTAAGGAGCTATAACAAAAGGGACCCTGAAAGAAGGTGGCTCGAATAGGGTAGAGGTTCATCCCTCTTTCATGTAACAGTGTGGCAGTAGGTGTTGAAACAGGACGAGGCCAGGCACAGTGTGGCTCAGACTGTAATCCCAGCACTTTGGGAGGCTGAGGCAAGAGGATTACCTGAGCCTGGGGGTCCGAGACCAGCCTGGGCAATTTGGTGAGACCTCATCTCTACCATAAATAAAAAGTAAGCCGGGCATGGTAGTGCACACCTGTAGTTCCAGTTACTTGGAAGGCTGAGGCCCCAGCTTGGGTGACAGAGTAAGACTCCAACTCAGGAAGAAAGAAAAGACAAGACGAAAGAAAGAAAGAAAGAAAGGAAGGAAGGAGGGAAGGAAGGAAGGAAGGAAGGAAGGATGGAAGGAGGGAAAAAAGAAAGAAAGAAAGAAAGAAAGAAAGAAAGAAAGAAAGAAAGAAAGAAAGGACCAGAATGTGAATGCGTGTGCAAGGTCATCCTTGATCCTGCCACCTCCATGCTGCCACCTCCTCCTTTTCTGCCATTCCTGCCTCTGTCTGTGTGGGGGAAGCTGACCACCACTTGCTCACTCTGGCCACAGAAAGGGGGAAAGCGTGTTTACTTAGCACAGACAGCCTCCTTTGGAGGAAATGTCCCAGAAGTGCACATTGCTACTGCTCACATCCCATTGTCCAGAACGCAGCCACATGGGCCCTCTACCACAAGGGAAGCTGGTCGTGTCATCTTCAGTGGGATGGCCACATTTCCCGCTAAAATAGAGGTGTTTCCATGGCTAAAAGGAAGCAGGGGAGAATGAATTTGAGGGGGTTTGTCTTCTCTGCCATAGGGCTTGCCTGGATGTTGAGCACATCACTTCAGCCTGAACCAGGTTCAGTTGTTCTCTCAGCTTAGCCTGAGCCTGGCCACAGGGCTACACCTGGCTGCAAAGGAGTCTGGGAAATGTAGTGTTTCATCTGGGCAGCTATGATCACAGTTAAATATCCAGGGCTCTGTTACCATGTATCAGAGAGAGGGCAGATGTTAGCAGGAAGCCCCTGTCCCTCTTCTGAGAACTTCTGTTCATTCAGTGACGTGTGAAGCAAGGTTCGTAACGGAGAGCAAGGGAGATGAGAGACAGGACAGGTTTGTCGGGGAGCCATATCGAATCACCAAGCCAGGGACCAAGGTAGTCTGAGGCCTGAACTCTTGATGGGAAGTGAAACCTGTTTGTCAGGCTGTGTGACTCCACTGGACAACATCCACAGCCCACATGCAAGCAGAGAAGACGGGTGTGTAATTAATTCAGGACGGGCCCTGCCAAGGGTATGAGGGGCTTGCAAGGGATGGATTATAAGGTTGGGATTTGGGATCTGAGTTGGACAAGAAGGAAAGTGAAGGCAGGGAGGTTCACAGACGTTGGGAAAGGGTTGTGGTTAGGGATTGGCATGTAGAAGCCAAAGGTCTCGATGAGGTCAGAGAATCATTGCCGTGGGAGAGCATTAGTGCATCAACATTAGGACAAGGTGATCAAGAAGTGGGCGTTGGAAATAAAGCCTTGAACACAAGCAACATTGAATTTGGATGTTTTCAGGGAGTATAAGCAAAATGAGACATAGGCCACTGGGACTGCACAGCAAGAAACCAGGAGAGGCCAGACAAGTGAAGCGTCACCCAAGACAACATCAGGCCACTGGGATGGCCAGCAGGTGCTGAGAGTCTCAGTCCCCAGGCTTACCAGTCTCAGCTTCTTCTTCTTCTTTTTTTTTTGAGTTGGAGTCTCACTGTCATCTAGACTGGAGTTCAGTGGCCGCTCCTGGCCACCGCAGCCTCGACCTGCTGAGCTCCAGCGATCCTTCCGCCTCAGCCTTCCAAGTAGCTGAAACTACAGGCGCATGCTACCACGCCCAGCTAATTTTTTATTTACGGTAGAGATGAGGTCTCACCAAGTTGCCCGGGAGGGTCTCGAACCCGCAGGCTTAGGCAGTCCACTCACTTCGGTCTCCCAAAGTGCTGGGATTACAGGCTGAACCACCGAGCCCGGCCAGCCTCAGCTTCTTCATCTGAGAGACAGAGATGGAAATCCCCTCCCGGCTTGGGTGACCCTGGGGGCGGAGGTGTTTGGTTCCATATCTCGTTTCTTCTCTTCTTACTCCTTTTCCTCTCCCTCTGTGGGGTCCTCTGCAGCAGCAGGAAGGTGGTGGCTGCATCTACACGACCTTCTCTTCTCCTGGAGAAAGTCACCCCACTGGTCCCTTCACTCCTTCCTCCGAGCTCAGTTGCTGCAGGGATCTTGCGCTGGTCCAAACTGGTTCCATGCTAACCCATTGATGCTCCTCCCCAGGGGGGTCTGGTGTGCGACAGTCGCAGGAGGCCACCTCTGTCCTTGGTGCTTGTGATCTCTTGGTGTTTTCTCCTTAGAGCTGTGTTTTACCCAAGAGTAGGGAGCTCCGCACTGGTGGGATTGGAGATGTTTTAGGTGGTTCACAAGCACCATAAAAATGTGCTAAATCACATCATTCAGTCCAAAGAGAAAGTCTTAGGTCAACGCCACTGTCACACTTGGTAAGTGCCTCGATTTTTCTTTTTCTTTTTTTTTTTTTAGAGACAGTGTCTTGCTCTGTCGCCTAGGCTAGAGTGCAGTGGTACAATCACAGCTCACTAAAGCCTAGACCTCCTGGGCTCAAGTGATCCTCCTGCATCAGCCTCCCAAGTAACTGGGTCTACAGACTGGTGCCAACACATCCAACTAATTTTTTTTATTTTTAAAGCTTCTGTAGAGATGGGGTCTCGCTGTTGCCCAGGCTGGTCTCCAATTCTTGGCCTCAAGTGATCCTCCCGCCTCAGCCTCCTCCCATAGTGCTGGGACTACAGGAGTGAGCCACTGCACAGCCACTCATCTCTCCTTCTCAACAGAACAATCCTCAGGTTCAGACCCTCAGTAGACAACAGTGGCCTGTGAGAATTTAGTAAAACTGTGTTGCTTTCAAAGTATATGAATGTCTCCTTCCTATTCTGTAATTGATACTCACCTTCTATATTCACCAACATCCAATGAGTATTTTACGGCATCAAGTCAGATCACGTCAGTCCACTGCTCACAGCAGCAGCCTCCTGGATTGCTGAGAATAAAATCTGGATGATTCCATGGTCTGGAAGAGTCTTCTAGGTGAGAGTCCTGCTAAGCTGGTCATTGGCTTCCCATCACTCTACCTTTCACTCACACCCCGTGGGTGTTTCTTGGATACTCTGAACTCAATCCTGTCTCAGAGCCTTTGCACATGCAATGCCATCTGCCTGGGATGCTCTTCCCCAGATCATCTCATAGCTCACTCTCATCCTTCATGTAGGTGTCTGCTCAGATGCCACCACCTCCAAGAGGCCCTCCCTGACTACCCTAGCCACACTAGTTAAATATCGTAGCATGCAGACATCTGCATTTAACCCTGTCCTATCTCTCCTTAGCATTTTATCTTGTCTTAGCACTCATCACTGACCTCCTGTGCTCATTCGCACACATGCTCTCCTTCTCTCATTATCTACCTACGTTTTCCTCCCTCTTTCCTTCCATTTTTCCTTTTTTCTTTCCTCTCTCCCCTCCTGCCTTTCTTCTTGTTTAGAAATTATCTCCCTTACTAGAATGTCAGCTCCATGAGGACAGGGACCTTGTCTCATTCACTCCTATGCCCCCAGCATTTAGACTAGTGACTGGCATATAATAGACACTCAATAAATATGTATTTGAGGGAAAAATAAATGAATATGGTTTCCTTTTAAAATACATTTACTGCCGGGCTCAGTGGTTCAGCCTGTAATCCCGCACTTTGGGAGGCCGAGGTGAGTGGATTGCCTGAGCCCACGGGTTCGAGACCCGCCTGGGCAAGTTGGCGAAAACTCATCTCTACAATAAATCACAAAAATTAGCCGGATGTGGTAGAGCACGCCTGTAATTCCAGCTACTTGGAAGGCTAAGGTGGAAGGATCACTGGAGCCCAGCAGGTCGAGGCTGCGGTGGCTGGGAGTGTGCCACTGCACTCCAGTCTGGGCGACGGAGTGACTCCAACTCAAAAAAAATTAAAAAATAAGCTGGGCTCGGTGGCTCAGCCTGTAATCCGCGCCTTTGGGAGGCTGAGGTGAGTGGATTGCCTGAGCCCGCGGGTTCGAGACCTGCCTGGGCAGGCGAGACCTCATCTCTACAATAAATCAAAAAATCAGCTGGGCGTGGTAGCTCATGCCTGTAATTCCAGCTACTTGGAAGGCTGAGACGGAAGGATCACCGGAGCTCAGCAGGTCGAGGCTGCGGTGGCCGGGAGCGGCCACTACACTCCAGTCTGGGCAACAGAGTGAGACTCCAACTAAAAAAAAAAAAAAATTAAAAAATTAAAAATAAAAAGATAAAATAAAATACATTTATTTAAGGCTGGGCATGGTGGCTCATGCCTATAATCCTAGCACTTTGGGAGGCCAAGGCAGGTGGATTACTTGAGCCCGGGAGTTCAGGACCAACCTGGGCAACATAGTGAGACTTTGGCTCTACAAAAATAAAAAAAATTAGCTGGGGATGATGGCTTGAGCCTGTAGTCTCAGCTACTCTGGAGGCTGAGGCAGAAGGATTGCTTGAGCCCAGGGGGCTACAATGAGCCATGATCGTGCCACAGCACTCCAGGCCAGGTGAGAGAGTGAGACTCCAACTTGAAAAGAAAAAAAGAAAAAGAAAAAACCATCTAAGTGAAAAAGCAAGTCCATTTAAAGACCAGAATTCAGTAAGTGGTCTCTGTAGCATAATTTGGCCAACAACCAAAGGTACCAAGAGTGGGCACGATTGGCCAGGCTCAGTGACTCAGCCCGTAATCCCAGCACTTTGAGAGGCCAAGATGAGTGGATTGCCTGAGCCCACAGGTTCAAGGCCAGCCCGGGCAACTTGGCGAGACCATGTCTCTACAATAAGTAAAGAAACTTAGCCGGGCATGGAAGCAAGTGCCCCTGTAGTTCCAGCTACTTGGAAGGCTGAGGTGGAAGGATCGCTGGAGCTCAGCAGGTTAACTCTGGGGTGGCCATGAGTGTGCCACTGCACTCCAGCCAGGGCGACAGAGTGAGACTCCAACTCAAAAAAAAAAGAGTAGGCACAATTATGAGAGGCCGGGCATATGCCTGGGGTGTGGGCACCGCTTCCCTGAAGAGGTTCTAGGGTTGTCTGGGAGAGAAGGATTTCCCAGCTCTCCCTGCTATCAAAGAACAGAACACATCTCTTTTCTGGCTGGTGAGAAAGACCCCTGAGCACCCAGTGGGTGTTCCGCGCTTATTTTATTAATTCCCCTCATTCCTAAATGCCACCTGGTCTTTACCCTCATTGGCCTCACTTGGAGCCCAGAGGCTGCTGGGACAGTGGCCCAGCCACTGAGGAGCACCAGCCCTGAGCCCCGCCCTGCACTAAGTAACCGACATGTGTCATCTCTGCAGTCAGTGGTGTCATCCCCGTACTGGTCCAGATGACGATGACCCAGGTCATTGTGCCAGCATAATACATTTAAGATCTGGACCATTTTTATTCCCTCCAGGTTCAATGACACCTCCTCCCCACTCCCCCAGGTCAAGTGATTGACTGTTCAGCTGCTCAGTTTGCTTAACCTTTTTTTTTCCCTCCAAAAGCCACAGTTCTTTAAGGAGATTAAGCTGAAAGTCTCAAAATGCACGAGAAAAGAAAGTGTCTCAAGGAAAAATATCAAGAATGGAGACACAACTAAAGGCCATGATCTAACCACAGTGTTTTGTTAACTTCCAAGCTATTTTGAAGTTTAGAGTCAATTGCCAATACTTAAAAATCAGGAACATTTGCACCAGAGTCTGCATTTCTGGGTATTTTTAAAAATGCAGATGGACCACACTGGGCCCGTGCTCCCCCCACCTAGCGGCCACTAGCTGGAATTGAGTGTCAATCAGCACTTTCAGAGACAGCCTGTGTGTGCCCACTTCCACAGACCCACCACTCCCTCTTACCTTACCGAAACCAGCTTCACTCACTGACATTCCCTACCTGATCGCTAAGCTTATGACCCCGATCAAGAAAGGGGAGAAACCACCCAAAGACTAGAAAAGCACTTTTCCAGGCTGGCAGGAGAAGAAAGGAGAATTGGGAGAGGCTTATGGGTTTATGGAGACAGACCTGCATGGAAGGGGCCACAAGAACAGACACAAGCAGTGGCACACTGGGGAAGTATTAAACAGTAGCTCTCCAGGGTAAAGGTGTGTGTGTGTGTGTGTGTGTGTGTGTGTACGCACATTTTACTGAGATAAAAGTTGTGTTTGTTGCACACACTTTACAAATAATAATAAACTGTTTTATTATAAATGCTCTTTATTGTAAATTCCAAGTAGCCCATTCATTCTTACAAAAGGCTTTTTTTGGCATTTTGCCAAGTAGAACCAGCCCGTGAATGCAAATGCTTGATGATGCGTGACCTGGCATGGGAGAACAAGAGAGGTCTGGCCTGAAGGCCCGTAGACATTTTCGTTTACATTAGTGAGTAAGACAAAAGCAAGATAGTGACGGTATATGTCAGAACTCCTTCATCCATGACACCAGCAACCATCTGCTGAATTGGATCAGAGTGTTTGCACACTGAAAGAATATTCCCTCAGTTTTTTTTCATGCCAGTCACCATGTACGTGCTACAAACAAGACCTACATTTTAAGTTTAATTTGCCTTATTGACCTTTTACTCAGCACATTCTTAAGTCTAGAAGATCAACAAAACAGTAAGTCAAGCCTGACCTGTAGTGCTTTCTACTCTCTGGGATACAAACAGTCCCTAAGCTGTTAAGCAATCAATGACTTATGTGACATCACTGAACATAGACCTGGAAAAGGCCCGGTCTCTGCCCTGGGCCCCCATGAGATACACTCCATATAAATAACCTCAAGAACACAGATAACAGCAAAACAAAGTTCAATCATTCAGAGGTGATGTGTTTTGGGTATTAAGTGCCTTTAATATCATTGATTTAATTAAAAGTTGAAATCTTTTAATTTTTTACGATGGCTGTGGCTAACAGCTTGCAAAATCCTGAAAATGAAACAATCAGTTCTCACAAGCCAGCACAGGCAGCCCCAGCTACAGGGAAGTATCTAGGAGGGAAGTATCTAGAAACTGAGAGGAGAGACGCGAGGAGCCAGGGCCCTGGAGGTTGTAGCAGCACCCACGTTTGCAGGCGTAGATGACAAAGCATCGGCCAATACCGGCACCCGGTTCTGTCCCAGCTCTTCACTCTCCTTGGCACCGGAGCTCCTTCTTGTCAGTTCCCTTTCTAAGTGACCCC
>NW_007249233.1:455684-457892 GCF_000164805.1 Carlito syrichta
TGTAAATTCCAAGTAGCCCATTCATTCTTACAAAAGGCTTTTTTGGCATTTTGCCAAGTAGAACCAGCCCGTGAATGCAAATGCTTGATGATGCGTGACCTGGCATGGGAGAACAAGAGAGGTCTGGCCTGAAGGCCCGTAGACATTTTCGTTTACATTAGTGAGTAAGACAAAAGCAAGATAGTGACGGTATATGTCAGAACTCCTTCATCCATGACACCAGCAACCATCTGCTGAATTGGATCAGAGTGTTTGCACACTGAAAGAATATTCCCTCAGTTTTTTTTCATGCCAGTCACCATGTACGTGCTACAAACAAGACCTACATTTTAAGTTTAATTTGCCTTATTGACCTTTTACTCAGCACATTCTTAAGTCTAGAAGATCAACAAAACAGTAAGTCAAGCCTGACCTGTAGTGCTTTCTACTCTCTGGGATACAAACAGTCCCTAAGCTGTTAAGCAATCAATGACTTATGTGACATCACTGAACATAGACCTGGAAAAGGCCCGGTCTCTGCCCTGGGCCCCCATGAGATACACTCCATATAAATAACCTCAAGAACACAGATAACAGTAAAACAAAGTTCAATCATTCAGAGGTGATGTGTTTTGGGTATTAAGTACCTTTAATATCATTGATTTAATTAAAAGTTGACCTCAAGAACACAGATAACAGCAAAACAAAGTTCAATCATTCAGAGGTGATGTGTTTTGGGTATTAAGTACCTTTAATATCATTGATTTAATTAAAAGTTGAAATCTTTTAATTTTTTACGATGGCTGTGGCTAACAGCTTGCAAAATCCTGAAAATGAAACAATCAGTTCTCACAAGCCAGCACAGGCAGCCCCAGCTACAGGGATAGGAGGGAAGTATCTAGAAACTGAGAGGAGAGACGCGAGGAGCCAGGGCCCTGGAGGTTGTAGCAGCACCCACGTTTGCAGGCGTAGATGACAAAGCATCGGCCAATACCGGCACCCGGTTCTGTCCCAGCTCTTCACTCTCCTTGGCACCGGAGCTCCTTCTTGTCAGTTCCCTTTCTAAGTGACCCCCAGTCTTAGCCACTTGCTCTGTCCCCATCTGACTTACCCCCGAGGACGGACCCTTTACAATGCCCTGAAGGTGGGGACCCTCAAGGTCCAGCTGAAACCCCTCCTGGAGGGAGACGGAGTTAAATACACCCTTAAAGGCATAATGACGCCCATTCTGCATATGAGAAAACTGAGGCTTGAGGAGGCTGTTATTTACCCAAGGTCAAGGGCTCCAAGAGATGGAGCCAACACCGACAACCAGATCTGTTGGCCTCCAAGCCCTGCTGCACCCTTCTGGACATGGCTCCTGGTGCTTGCCTGCTTATATGCATCATCTCAGCTCTGGGATTTAAGTGTGCACAACTCTGGTAGCCCACTTATCTTTCCTATTAATTAAAACTTTATCCCTTAAAGAGGTGATTAGCCCAGCCTGGGCAACACAGCAAGACCCCTGTCTGTATAAAAAATTTAAAAAATTATCCAGGCATGGTGGCATATGCTTGTAGTCCCAACTACTCAGGAGGCTGAGGCGGAAGGACTACCTGAGCCTAGGAAGTCGAGGCTGCAGTGAGCCATGATTGTGCCACTACACTCCAGCCTGGGCAAGAGAATATGATCCCAACACAAATTTAAAAAAAAAGGTGGCTAGCAACTTGAGCACAGGGCCCATGTGATTATTTGTTGTGATACCAGCAGTTAGAATTCCAGCTCACTGGAGCCAGAAGAGATTAAGAACAACGTGGTCCAGGCCTCCCATCGTACATATGAGGAAACAGAGGCCCACGGCCATACAGCGAATAACACCAGAAGGACCCGGACTAAAACTCTGGCTTCCTATCAGCAAGTCAGATAGGAGGTGTTGGTGAATGATGAGATTCTAAGTGAGAGAAGTAGAGAAGCTGAACAAAGCTCAGATATAAGAGTCAAAAAGCAGGATTCCCCCTCATCAAAATGTCCTAGACAGGCCAGGCTCGGTGGCTCAGCCTGTAATCCCAGCACTTTGGGAGGCTGATGTGAGTAGATTGCCTGAGCCCGCGGGTTCAAGACCCACCCGGGCAATTTGGCGAGACCTCATCTCTACAGTAAATCAAAAATTAGCTGGGCATGGTAGCGCGTGTCTGTAGTTCCAGCTCCTTGGAAGGCTGAGGCGGAAGGATCGCCAGAGCCCAGCAGGTC
>NW_007249233.1:457912-480813 GCF_000164805.1 Carlito syrichta
CCAACTCAAAAAAAAAAAAAAAAGCCCAGACAGGTGAAAAAAACAGAGTAGGAAATGCAATAACCTCAGCCAGATTTCGAGGTGACACCAGGAGAGACTTCCTGCCGGGATTAGTACCCTAAAGAGTCTTTGAGAAAGTCCATGTGCAACAGAGACTCCAGAAGATATTCTCACCATAAATGCTACAGAGATGTGCAAAGCCAATAGGAGAAACTGATCCAAGAAGATAGGTCTTCAGGAACCTGCAGAGCCTGAGACTCAAATGGAAGAGTTTAGGGTTCTCAGACTTTCGTCCCTCCTGCCCCAGGAAAAAGCCTTCCTTTGGGGCAGGAGTCGCTCCTGAAGAACTCCTGGAATGTGTGCTCCCAGGCCTAGGACACAGGACACTTGAGGTGGTCTGCTAAAACCATGGTTCCAGTGTCCCAGCAGACGGACCCCTCAGGGTGCCGTGGAGACTTCGAGGCGGCGGTACTGGATGCCAGCGGGGTTCTGCCTGTAGCCAAAGCTCAGGGCGAACCTGTCAAACAGAGAACAGGCGGGATCAGAGGGTGGCAAGGACTGGGGCCTTCCCTGGGGAGACGGCAGCAGAACGGGGCCCTCCCCAGCCCACCTGCACACCCTGACCCCTCCTGCCACAGTATGCACTTCCAGCTTCTCTTTCACCAGGACTCCCTAGCTGCTCCCTCCTGATCTCCCTGGGTCTACCCCAGCTCCTGACAGTCCATGTCCCCATTACAGTCACAGTGGATGGAACAGATCCAGTCATTGTCCTGCTTAGGAGACTCCTATCATGTTCAGTCTAACATCCAAGTCCCTCACCACAGCCGGCCTCTCCAACATCCCATTTGTCCATCATGCCCTGGCCACACTGGCCTCCTGTTTCTCCCTTCAAGACGCCTAACTTGTTTCCACCCCAGGGGCTTTGCTCTTGCTGTTCCTTCCTCCTAGGACATTTCTTCCAGCTCCTGAAGCAGTTGGCTTTCTCTCTTCATCCAGGCTTTCCTTGGGCATCCTTTCATCCGTTCAACAGAGACACATTTAATGATAGCCTGTGGCGTGTTGGGCACTATTCTGGGCCCTGGGAACAGAGCATAAGTGAAACCAATACGCAAAAGCATCACTACACTCATGGAAAATTCATGATACACTTGTGACACGAATGCACCCATAATGACTTGTAGCCTAGCCAAAGATACTGAATCACTCCCCAGATCCACTGTTCAGTCTCTGGTAAGTTCCCCTGCCTCGTTTTCTTCATGGTATAAATACCATTCTTAAATGATCTTATTTGTGCATTTACATATTTTGTAGCGCATCTTCCTTCCATTAAAATGTAACTTTCTCCTCTCTAGACACAGGACCTTTCTAAGTCACGGGATGAAAATATCTGCTTATGGTTGAATGAATGGATTCCTGAGGAATTGGGATAAAACAGGAATTTTTGAAAGGTCTTCTTTTTGTGATGATGCCACCTGAAGGGATGGGAGGGGTCTCTTTTGAACCCATGCCTGGTAAGAAACCAAAAAGAACAACCTCGTGGCAACCAACGACCACTGACTGTAAAAGGGTTTGAGCCCCTCGAGTTGCTAACGCCTTCCTAAGAAGGTAGAGGCACGGGACCTGTCAGATATAGGTACCGTTTCCAGCAAGCACCCCTGATGATGAGGCCGTGAATAGGGGTAAGGCACATGGCAGTGGACGATGGCTTTATCCAGGATGATGGCTCTAGCCAGAATCACTTCTCCCATTCCTGGGGGAACTGTGGCTCCTCTGTTGCAAGGGGCTTGCTAGGACCGTCATCAAGGAGTCCTGTCCTATCCCGGCTGAGCTGTGCATTTGGGGGCGGGCACACAAACCAGGTCTGACCAATCAGACTTTCTCCTGAGACCATGATTTCTATGTGGAGTGAACACAGTTGATGCTGAAAGACTTTATGCTGTCAAAATCCCTGTAGCCACCTGTGTTCCCTGAGGTCAAGTTTCTTTCTCTGTGGCCTGATATCAGGAGTCCCCTGAACTACAGGGTCTGGGGTAATGAAACACAGACCTGCCTCCTGACTCTACTGAAGCCTCTGACTTCCTGTTTTCTCCAGGCTCCTGGCAGACCCAGCCTCCTGTCCCCAAGGGCTGGCCTGGGCTCCCCGGTGTGACCCTGAGCCCTCAGGTCCAGCCTGATACACCCCCCCCCAACCAGCTGCCAAAGTTGACTTTCACCTGTCTCTCTATCTCTTTTGCTGCTTGTCTCAGAGGATGGGTCTGGAATCTTCTCCCAAGAAAACCAGAATGCCAGAGATTCCAGGCCACGGCCCAGTAGCAGAAATCTCGATTTTTTAACATGGCTGCCCAGATTAAAGACCACACCTCTCCTCCTCCCCTCATGCATGTGTAGTAAAGCTCTGTCCAAAGAGACGTGGGTGGAAGTAACCTTGAGAATCATGTCTTCCTCCTCCCCTCCTCCGATTCTTGCAGGAATTGGGGTGTTGCACCGTCTTGGGTCGTGTAGAAACGGGAATATGGAAGAGATGGAAGAGCGGCAAGACAGACAGAGCCCTGCATGACCTTGAGGGGCACAGCTGCCACCCAACCCTGGACCCCCTGCATCCTCCTACATTCAGACTATTCCACACTGCCAAATCTGTCACCTACTCATACAGCTGGGTGTGAGGGATCTGCAGAAGGCATCATCCAACAAACTGGGAGTGTGCAGCTGGAGGAGACACTCTAGGGTGAGGTGGACCAGAGACTTGTGCATCAGAGTAGTCCTGCATGGCTTTAGCGGGGTAGGGTTTGGCAAGCAGCTGCAGGGAGGCTCCGTCCAACTCAATATTAGAATGACTTGTAACAATATTTTAGGGCCTCCCAGAAATAGATTGGGCCATCAGGAGCTGGTGCCTACCCCTTTACCACAAGGGTATCTGGGAACGCTTGCCAAGGAAGCTTGGGAGGGCAGCCCTTGGGGTCCCTACCGAAGCTCCTGTTCCAGCCTTTTTTTTTTTTTGAGTTGGAGTCCCACTCTGTCACCGAGACTGGAGTGCAGTGGCCACTCCCGGCCACCGCAGCCTCGACCCGCTGGGTTCCGGCGATCCTCCCGCCTCAGCCTTCCTAGTAGCTGGAACTACAGGCGCGTACTACCACGCCCGGCTCATTTTTATATTTATTGTAGAGATGAGGTCTCGCCAAGCTGCCCAGGTGGGTCTTGAACCTACAGGCTCAGGCAACCCACTCACCTCAGCCTCCCAAAGCATGGGATTACAGGCTGAGCCACCGAGCCCGGCTTGTTCCAGACTTCTTTTACCGGGACAACCTGAGGTACCATGATGCTGAGAGTCTGAACTCCTGCAATGGCCTGAAGACCTGAGGTGACCGCGCTCCCACCCATTGGGCGGATCTGATTCTCTTCCCCTGCCTGCCACTCAGTTCAAGTCACACCGGCTCCCTCATTGTTCCCTGCATATGCCAGATATGCTCCCACCTCACGACCTTTGCACATGCTGCTCCCTCTCCCTGGAAGGTTCCTTCCCTCATCATTACATGGCTGCCTCCTCCTCTTCCTCACTAATTTAAGTTGCATCTCCTCGGGAGGGCTTCCCTCTCACCACCCACTCTATTTCAACCACAACTGCTTTCTCCTCTGCCCCTTCTCTGCCCACCTGGCCTGCTCAACATATCTTGCTTGGTTTCATTTTCTTCTAATTACACATCACCAACAAAAACGGTCTTGTGTATGCATTTGTTGGCTGAGTAATTTCCTGCCACCCTCTCCCCTCAGATGGAAGCTTCCTGAGGACAAGGACTGTGTCATTCTGAATCTCAGTCACGTGTTCCCAAGGCCCTAAACACTGCCTAGCATGTCGTAAGGCTTAACAAATATCCACTGAATAAATGCATTAAGCCCACAAGTGTTCTATGTACTTTTTTTGTTTTTCAGATAGACTTGCTCTGTTGCCCAGGCTGTTCTTGAACTCCTGGCCTCAAGTGATCCTCCCACGTCAGTCTCCCAAATTGCTGGGATTGCAGGTGTGAGCCCCTACACCTGGCTTATGTGCAATTCTTAAAGGCCACAGTTATCATGTTTTGTTTTCCCATGACTCCATGATGCTAAGAGTCTGTGGTTCTGAGACCCCACTATTCCAACCTCCTGTGATTTCATAATTAAGTGGTTTTTAAACCCCTGTGAGCTGGGTCTTAAAGTCTAATGAAAAGCTGCTGTAGGAAGACACAAAACAACTCAAGAAAAACAGCTCGTGTACAGCGACAGGACAAGACTCAGCCCAGGCAGACAGAGGATGAGAGGAAGACATTCTCTTAAAGGGAAGACCAGAATCCTGAAGCGACATGTGCGGGGTTTGAGCTGGCTCTTCCCCGGCAACTGCCCTGTCTGCCTCATACCGTCTCTTCTGGAACTGTTGGTCTATCTCTGCCAACGATTGGCCTTTTGTTTCAGGAACGAATACACAGATGAAGCCCAGGCCAAGGACAGCAGTCAGTCCGTAGAGCAGGAAGGTCCAGGACAAGCCAACGGCTCCTGGGAACAGGAGGGCGGGAGTGTGGGTCCAGGAGCCAAGCCCTCTGGCTCCGCAGCCTGGGCTGACTGGTGGGTTCTAGGTCGAGCATTGATCACTGGTTCACTCAAAGCGAATGTTCCAGAGGGTGGATTTGCTGAACGACCAATGAGCTGTCAGATAAGTACGTTAAAGCGGGACTCTCACTGGTTGTCCCAAAGGCAGGGAAAGAGCCAGGCACTAGTCCACACATGCAGAGACAATGACAACTTGTATTTACAGGAAAGGCCTCTCACCCACACCTAAAATGCTATCCAAGGGAGTACACTGGGAACTGGAAGGCCTGACCTGGGGGAGATGGCGCCCTATGCGGCTGCCAAATAGCTGCACGGACACAGCCCGGGCAACGCTGCTTCAAAGTATCCTCAGAAATCCCTTGAATTGGTCATTGAGGGAACTGATCGTTCAGGGAGTTGAGTTTCCGCCAGTGTAGCCTGTGCCTTCCTGACTTGGGCAAGAGGACAGAAGTCACAGTTCAGTCCCAGGTGGGGTGGGGTGGGGGGACTCAGCACCCCAGCCCCTCCCTCATCCTGGAGCCGCAGGTGAGGGCCAGGGTCTCAGGGCCAACAGCCAGGAGGGAGCTGACCCCGAGTCCTCTGAAGTCAGTCAGCCCAAGATAGAAAAGAAAGAGGCTTTGGAGGAAGGGTCTTTGTTGAGACTGAAGCACAAACTATGTTGTGGATGCCATTCTCACCTCTAACAGCCATGGCCACACCTCCTCCAGGCAGCCTCCCCTGACCAGAGAGACCTAGTCCCCAGCAGGGGGAGCACTGGGCTGGGAGTCAAGAGGGCTTGTTCTGGTCTTCTGACTACCTGGCTGGACTTGGGAAGAATGTATTTTTCCCATCTCTGAAATGGGATGATAACGATATGACACAATTCTAATCAACTCGTTTCTTCGTCCTCTCCCCCGTTCCCCTCTCTCACTCACTCATTCATTCCACAGGCAGCAAAGAATTCCCTGTGCGTGGATTCCCTAAGACTGGAAACAGCCCTGGCTGGGGGACTTCCTACCAGCATTCCCCACAGCCCCCCTTAGTTGGTTGTGCCTTTATGGAGGAACCTCTGGGTTACAGGGAACAGGAGGTGTCAGAACCCTACAGACATTGCCTTGGGGCCCGTAGTGAGGAGCCCTGTCCCTCTGGACCCAGATGAGTAAGGCCTCTGGAAGACCAGGGGCCCTGGCCACCAGCATCTCTGTACCTCGGGGGGCCTCTCCCCGGGGTTCTGGGCTTGTGTAATTTCCGCCCCATCCCACCATCCCGCAGACTGGGTTTGGATGCTGGGGAGGAAGAGAGGATGTCACCCAAGCCTCAGTGCTGAGTACAGACCACAGGCCCCGAGCTGGCTGGGGAATTTTACAGCGTGTCAGGGTTCTGGGTGTCATCTTGGGTACTTCTATGGGGTTTCTGCACAGAATAACCGTTCGGCTGCTACACATGGGGGAAATTCAAAAAACCCGTGGCTTCCAAGTTGGGCAGGTGGGCCACAAAAAAGAGGATAAACGTGTCTGGGGGGACTTACTGATGAGATCGAGGAAGGAGAGGCTGATGAAGAGGTTGGCTGCCCAGTTGAAGCTGCTGCAGAAGGCGAAGGCCCTCCCTCGGACCTCCGTGGGGTAGATCTCGCTTAGGACGAGCCAGGTCACTAGGAGAGAGAGCAGGAGGGCCCCTGGGCTGAGGCAGCCTTGGGACCTGGGGCCGCTGGGTCGAGGAGGCAGCTCCTGACAATGGGACTTATGCAGCGTGTCAGGCTCCAGCCACCAAATTCTCCAACCATGTCCCCCACCCCACTGTAAGGATCCTTGTAGGAGCCTGGGCAACATAGCGAGACCTCATCTCTACAAAAAAATCAGCCAGGTGTGGTGGTGCATGCCTGTAATCTCAGCTACTCAGGAGGCGGAAGCTGGAGGATTGCTTAAGTCCAGGAGGTCAAGGCTGGGGGGCGCTGTGATGGTTCAACTGTACTCCAGCCTGGATGACAGGGACCCTAACTCAGAAGAAGAAAAAAAAAGGATCCCTGAAGGGTCTGGGCATACTCAAGACTGGGGGATTTCCTGGGACATGAGACTGTGCTGAGACCCGGAAGTCCTGTCCCAGGCAATCTGGGGTGAGTGTGTTTCACTCTATCATTAAATTCCTTTCCTAGCCGGGTTCGGTGGCTCAGCCTGTAATCCCGCGTTTTAGGAGGCTGAGGTGAGTGGATTGTCTGAGCCTGTGGGTTCGAGACCTGCCTGGGCAACTTGGTGAGATCTCATCTCTACAATAAATCAATCAAAAATTAGCCAGGCGTGGTAGCGTGCGCCTGTAGTTCCAGTTCCTTGGAAGGCTGAGGCGGAAGGATCGCCGGAGCCCAGCAGGTCGAGGCTGCAGTGGCCGGGAGCGGCCACTGCACTCCAGTCTGGGCAACAGAGTGAGACTACAACTCAAAAAAAAAAAATTCCTCTCATGTAGACCCCTGTGACTGAGTTATCCTGGGACAGATCCAGGTTTCACAAGGCCCGAAGCTAACAATTCTTTTTAAGAATAAAATTATAAACATAAAATTAGGACCTAGCCCTGGAAGCATCACCTGCAAGAAGAAAGTGAGGAGCCGTGAAGTTCATGGTCACTTCACCTCCAGTGCCCCTCTGAGACACTGCTGGATACACCCCCAAACTTTCCACTAAGAGGGGCAGAAGTTTCCAGAGTAGCCTGTGAGAAAACTCCGCTTACCTGGTCCAAATCCAAAGGAGAAGGCACTCACAAAGACCATCAGGCAGACAAGCGCAGTCCAGCGTAGCAGTGTGTGCTCAGGGCCAGGGCTGGGAGGTGCCGGAAAGGGAGGGCTCAGGGCTGGCAGGGTAGGGGCTGTGGGTGCTGCAGTTCTGGGATGCGGCTTGGTTTTCTTAGCAGCTGGCAAGACTGGCTCCCTCTGGTGCTCATGGGTTCTCGGCCCTGGAGGTGGAGATGAGCCCCTTGGCAGGCCAGAGCTTCCAGGGAGGCCTGTCTGCCCCGTGGCATTGGGCACGGCTAGGCAGCTTGGGCCCGAGTCCATGGGCACGACAAAGCTGACCAGGCCTATGCCACTGACCGACAGGGCCATGAGGCCACAGCCAGCCAGCAGCAGGGCCCTGCGGCCCGCGCGGTCCACCAGCCCCATGGCGGTCAGGGTGGCTGCCACCTTCACCGCGCCAAGCCCCACGGAGGCCAGCACCGCCGAGGAGCCCCCGCGGAAGCCAACCGAGTGGAAGATGGTGGAGGCGTAGCACAGCACGTTGGGCTGCCCTGTCAGCTGCTGCAACAGCACCAGCCCCAGTCCCACCACGGTCCGGCCTCGCATGTTATCCCGTGCCCTGAAGAGGTCCAGAAAGGAGTACCGCGGCCTCCCCAGGCCCAGCTTGGGGGCCTCACCTCCCTGGAGTGGGATGAGGTCCTTCTGTGCCGCAGTCTCCTCTGCCCGTGGAGGGAGGAAAAGGAGGCTGAGGGACTGCAGGAGAGCAGGTGCGGCGGCCCAGCCAAACATGTGTCTCCATCCCTGGAGGGCACCGGCCAGCGCGTAGTTGAGGGCATAGGAGAGCAGGATGCCCACAGTGATGCCCACCTCGTAGAGGGACACCAGCACACCCCGCTGCCGGGGCCCCACCAGCTCTGACACGCAGATGCAGCAGGCCATGGAGGACAGGGAGATGGCAAAGCCCACTGCCCAGCGGCCCAGGATCAGCCAGGCCAGGGAGCCGGCCAAGCCCAGGCTCAGGCTGCCCGCCAGCAGCACCAGGTTGCTCCCGAGGATGGCCTGTTTCCTGCCGTAGCGGTCGATGAGGAAGCCCCCAACCAGGGAGGCGAGGAGGGCTCCCAGAAGCAGGCTGCCCACCAGGAGCTCCTGCTCCAGGCAGCTTAGTCCGAAGTCAAGCTGCAGCAGCAGCAGAGCACCTGATATGACTGCCAGTTCATAACCAAAGGTCAGGCCACCCAGCAAAGACACAGAGGCACACAGGAGCAGGACAGGTAGGGGGCGGCCTGAAAAACAAAAGGGCAGAGCTCAGCATCTGTCCACTTAATCTCTCCTCTGTCTGTCAACCCATCCAGCTAGCCATCTACTCATCTATTCAACCATCCACTCAACCATCATCTACCTTCCATCTACTCCATGCATCCTCCCATCTGCTCAATCATCCATTCAGCCATAATCGACCTATCTATTCATCTACTCATCTATTCAACCACCAAACCATCCACCTACAGATACATCTACGCCTCTGCTCATCTATTCAACCATCCATTCAACCATCACCTACCCTTCCATCCATCTACTCCATTCATCCACCCATCCACCCATCTACTCCATTTATTCAATCATCCATTTACTGTATCTAACTACCCATCCATCCTTCTACTCAACCACCCATTCAACCATCCATCTACCCATTCATCCAGCCATGTGCTCCATCCATCCAAATAGTCATCCATCTATACATCCATTTATCTACTTAATTCACCCAACCATCCATCAATTGATGGATCCATCTATCCACAAATCCGTCCACTCATCCACCCATCTCTGTATTCCATCCCTTTATTCATCCACCCATCTCTGTATTCCTTCCTTCCTTCCTTCCTTCCTTCCATCCATCCATCCATCCATCCATCCATCCATCCATCCATCCATCCCAATGTATTTATCCAGCACCTACAATGTGCCAGGCAGTGTTCTTGGAGTGGAAATACAATTTACAAGGACTTGGCATGCTAGTAGAAATAGGAAGATGACAAATAAGTTTAGGATTTCTAGTGGTGAAAGGTGTCATAAAAAATAAGGCAGGAAGCCAGGCTCGGTGGCTCAGCCTGCAATCCCGCGCCTTTGGGAGGCTGAGGTGAGTGGATTGCCTGAGCCCGTGGGTTCGAGACCCGCCTGGGCAGCGAGACCTCATCTCTACAATAAATCAAAAAACCAGCCGGGCGTGGTAGCGCATGCCTGTAATTCCGGCTACTTGGAAGGCTGAGGCGGAAGGATTGCTGGAGCCCAGTAGGTCGAGGCTGAGGTGGCCGGGAGTGGCCACTGCACTCCAGTCTGGGCGACCGAGTGAGACTCCAACTCAAAAATAAAATAAAATAAAATAAAAAATAAAGCAGGGAAAGGGAATGGGGAGTGATGGCGAAGTACTATTTTAAGGCCTCTCAGAAGAGGAAAAGTCTGAACAGAGAATCTGGATAAAGTGAAGGTGAGAATCATGGGAAAATCTTGGAGAGTAACATTCTAGGCAAAAGGAACTCCTAATACCAAGGCCCTGAGGCAGGACAGTTATTGGTATGTATGAACAACAACTCTGTTTATTAATAGCTAGTACTTACATGGTGCTTACTGAATGCCAGAACCTGTTTTAAGAGCTTTATGATGTATTTTCTCATTTAATTCTTACAACAACCCTATAACATTTATTAGCATCATCCTCCAAGGTACAGATAAGTTAAGAAACTATCTCACGGTCACACAGCAAGTAAGGGGCAGAGCTCATGTGGCTAGAGTGAGGGCTTTTAATCACGGTGCTAATCAGCAAGAAGGCAGAGAGGCTGGCGCCCAGCGGGTAAGCTGGATGGGAGATGGAGAGGGGGGCAGGAGAGGTGGGCGGGGCCAGACTGTGTGGGGCTTTCCAGGTCAGCGGACCATGATGCGTTTCATTCTCAGTGGACGGAAGCCTTCCATGGTTTCAGCTGGGAGTCAAGTGATCTATTTTTAATGTCTCTTTTTTTTCCTTCTGAGTCCCAAGAGGAAAAAAAGAGGTGATTTTTGGAGAGATTGCTCTTGCAGTTGTAAGATGCTAAGTGAGGTGGATGTGGAACCCAATGTCCATTCCCCCCTTCTTCTTTGGTATCAGGACTATATTCAGCTAAAAACCTGCATGTCCAGGCTGGGCGTGGTGGCTCATGTTTGTAATCCCAATGCTTTGGGAGGCTGAGGCAGGAGGGCTGTTTGAGCCCAGGAGTTTGAGACCAGCCTGGGCAACATAGTGAGACCTTGTCTCTACAAAAAATTAAAAAAAAATTAGCCGGCGTGATGGTGTGTGTCTGTAATCTCAGCTACTCAGGAGGTGAAGCAGAAGGATTGCCTGAGCCCAGCAAGCTGAGGTGATAGTGAGCTGTGATTGTGCCACTACACTCCAGCCTGGGCAACAGAGTGAGACCCCAACTCAAAAACAAAACAAAACAAAAGACTGTATTTCCCAGCTTTCTTGCAGCTACAGGTGGCTAATAAGACAGAAGAAGGAATTTTTCAGTGGGACTTTGAGAAAAGCTCTCCAAGAAGAGGATGTAGAGGCAGACAGCTGGCTAGTATCTTTTTTGCTCTTCCTTCTTGCTCCCTTACTTCTTGTCTGAATGCCAATGTGATGGTTGGAGCTCCAGTAGCCATATTGGAACATAGTGGGGGGTGACTGACCACAAGGTTGCAAGCCACACACGAATGGAACAGAAGTATAGGAGGAGGGTGGGTCCCCGAGTGACAGTAAGTCTGCTATATCAACAATGGATTGTCAATCTCCAGACACTTTTATGTGACAAGAAAAAAAATTCCAACAATTTCTAACTTAGTGAAACTATGCTATTTTCAGTTTCTATTTCTAGCAGTGAAGTCATAGCCCAAGAGAGAACCCAGGTTAGAAGGCTAGTACAAGGGTCCAGATGAGACTGGGTGGTGACAGACTGAAGAGGAAATGGTACACAACAGGGAGCCACCAGCTATCAGAAATGAGCACAATGGGCAGCCCGTAAGACAACAGGGAATGGTGGGGACTGTGGCAAATGGGAGAGCTCATGTCTCATCTAAAGTCACAATGCAGCTCCAGCTATCTCTGGCAAATTATGAGAAGGGTAACTGCCATTTCATGAATGCTCCGTCTGTGCCAGGCATAACGTAAGGCCTTTAAATGCATATTTTCATGTAATCCTCACAAACACTGTAGGAAAACAGCTTGTTGCATGGCAAAAGTGATGCCATCTTGAAGCCAAACCGCCATAATGACTGGTGTTCGACTCCCACATATCGGAGCATTCTGCAGTAAGGTCTTTAAACAATACCCGTCATGTAGATAACCCCTCATAAAGATGCTTATCCAACCTCCCCAGTGGTTATGAGTCTAAATGGTTCTTAAAAGCTTACCGGTGTGGACTTGGTCCATGTTAGCTATGCTGTGTAGTCTTACGTATACATGTCCTGTTTTTAAAATATAAATTTATTGTTAAATTAAAATGTGTATACTTACATTTCAGAAAGAAAAAAAAAAAGTCTGAAAACATGACCAGTTACACGTTTTATCCTAAAGCTTACTACAAAAAGAGTACTTTCTAGGCTGAGTGCAGTGGCTCATTTCTGTAATCCTAGCACTTTGGGAGGCGGAGGTGGGAAGATTGCTTGAGGCCAGGAGTTTGAGACCAGGCTGGGCAACACAGTAAGGCTCCATCTCTACAAAAAAAAAGTGAAAAAGGAATATGTTCTAGAGGATTGAAACATTGCTTCTGTTTGTGTGTATTAAGTGTTTCCTTCATAGAAACGGAATGTGTTGCCTCTTTCTTTGGCTTCTCAGGATCCTCAGTTTTGGGGGCTAGGTTTCCACAGACCTGCTTGCCTCGGAACAACCTTATGAGGTGGGTATTATGAGTATCTCCACTTGACAGATAAGAACATGGGAAACCAGAATAGGCAAGAGCTGCCCGATCTGATTTTGTGTTTTTTTTAAAAAAAACAAAAAAACAGAAGCCATAAATCCAAATTTCTAGAAACTATCTTCTTATTTTTAAACGCTGTTCCAAGAATATATTAAAGTGCTGTTTGAGTCAGACAAAACACATCTCAGGATGCAGCCACAGGCTCCAGTGTTCAAATACTTCCATATGGAAACAAATCTTCAAGGAATAGAGGGCTCTGGGTATACTGAATGTGTGCTACTTTTTCTGTCTACTAATCTTTTCCTTTAGAAGAGTCCTTTCCCCGCTGGTGGGGCGGCCTGTGGCATGTCCCCTCCACTCACATTTAGGAATGGGCAAGTGACACAGTCTGGGTCTTCCAAGGAATTGCTATGTGGATAACGCGGGGGGTGGGGTGGGGAGGACTCTAAGTTTGAGAGTCTCATGTTACAGAAACAAAGTGGCCACTGACGATGCTGTGCATAAGGCCTTTATGAGAATGAAACCAACACAGACGAAAACAGAGCGAGAGCTAATACTAAGAAACGCGTGAGGCCTCCAGATCCAGCAGCACCTGATGTTTGTGTGGCTCACTGGACTCTCCAGGTACATAAGCCAACAAATACTCTTTGCCCTTCTGCCAAGTGGTGTTGGTTTATGTAAATTATGATTTAAAAGCTCCCCATTAAACTACTCAGCTACAGAGATTCCAGATTCATGGAATGAACCTGTAACCTCTCCATCCTGACTGAGGGAACTCTTGGGATGCATGCTTGCTTACTCTGGGTGGGAAAGGAACCTGAATTTTTTTGTTGGTTGAGGAACTTGCAAGGCTCTCCAGTCATGGCTATGCACATGGTAGTGAGGAAAGGGCAGTGCTTAGATATTGCGACGATAAGATTCTGTTATGTTTTGGCAACTAACTTGGGCGACCCTGGACCAGTCTCTTTCCCTTCCTGGGCCGGGCGAGCTAGTCTCAAAAGATGGCTCCCAAAGACTCATGCCTCCTGGTGTTTGTACCCGTATGTGGTCTCCTCTCACACTGAATCTGGGTCGCTCTGTGACTAGTTTGAACCACCAGTATATGGCTGAAGTGACACTACGCCAGTATTGAGCCTAAGTCTTGAGCAATTCCAATTTTTGTGTTTGTTGGAAGCCGTAAGCCACGCTGTAAAAAGTCTCATTCACAAGCCAAATGGAGAAACCATGTGGGGAGAGCCTTAAGAACAAAGACGACTGGGCTGGGCTCAGTGGCTCAGCCTATAATCCCAGCGCTTTGGGAGGCCGAGGTGAGTGGATTGCCTGAGCCCGTGAGTTCAAGACCCACCTGGGCAACTTGGTGAGACCTCATCTCTACAATAAATCAAAAATTAGCCGGGCATGGTAGTGCGCGCCTGTAGTTCCAGTTACTCAGAAGGCTGAGGCGGAAGGATCGCTGGAGCCCAGCAGGTCGAGGCTGCGGTGGCTGGAAGTGGCCACTGCACTCCAGTCTGGGTGACAGAGTGAGACTCCAACTCAAAAAAAAAACAAAAACAAAAAACAAAGACGATGAGAGCCCAGCCATTCCAGCATCCTTTGCGGGCCTCCAAATGACTCCAGCTGCAGCTGCCATCTGTTACCTGAAAGGGTAACAGCAGAAGAGCCACCCAGCTGAGTCCATTCAACACAGAGGACTACTGTGTGCAATAAAATGGTTACCATTAGAAGCCACTATGTTTTGGGGTGTTTTGTTACATAATAGATGACTGAAATATGAGTCTTTCTCTGCCCATCCATAAAATGAAGAAATGTTACCAGATCAATCTCTTCTCAAGAGTTCAAGAAATGTGGATAAATGATCTGTTTCAACATATATTTTTTAAAAAATACAAATAAGTAAGGTAACTATTCAAACATTTTTTTGCTTTAAGGTGGAACAGAGACTTCTGAGGGGATGATAAGTGGGCACACTGGTCAGTCAATGGAAACCAGGAGAGCCTGCCATGACCCAGCCACCTCATCACTTAGGAAACACTGAGCTGCACAACGATTCTGATGCCTGCATCTTAAATTGTGGGGCTTTTAGTCCTGGCTTAATTTAATTTATATCTAAATGGATCATTAGCCAAAGATGAAAAATGAAAAGGATAATAAATGAGGTGGTCAGAAATAATAATATTTCTGTAAAATCCTTCCTAAGTCCAAAACGTAGGTGCTTCCATTCTCCCATTTTATGGATAAACAAACTAATGGAGAAGTGAGAAAGTTCTTGGCTGAATGTGAGAGGGTTTGCTTTGTCTTGGTGGATTTGTTTTCTTGTCATTTGCTGCCTTTTCCTCTCAGCCCCGATGATTCCAGTTCTCTGAGGGCTCTGTTGTTAAGAATATTCCTCAGACGCTGGGCTCGGTGGCTCAGCCTGCAATCCCGCACCTTTGGGAGGCTGAGGTGAGTGGATTGCCTGAGCCCACGGGTTCGAGACCCGCCTGGGCGGCGAGACCTCATCTCTACAATAAATAAAAAATCAGCTGGGCATGGTAGCACGCGCCTGTAATTCTGGCTACTCGGAAGGCTGAGGCGGAAGGATCGCCGGAGCCCCAGCGGGTCAAGGCTGTGGTGGCCGGGAGCGAAAAAAAAAAAAAAAGAATATTCCTCAGGTTCTCTGTCGTGTGTTTGTGCATGCCTCATCTCATTCTCTGCCCCTCTCAGCTGCCCTTGAATCAAGCGACGTTTGGTCTGTCAGACTCAGTTTGCTCCTGTGTAAAATGGGGACAATAATATCCCCATTCTGAGGATAATGAAATGAAACAACGGACACTGTTACTACAAGTTGTTACATGACTTGCTGTGTTGGCAGCTTAGCACAGTGGAACACAATGAGGCCTTAGACGGAAAAGGCCCCGAGTTCCAGCCTCAGCACCACCACTTGCTCCGTGCAGCCTTAGGCTCCTGGAAGAGTTTGGTGGAGAAAGGCAACTTGTGCCCGAGGTCTCACGATTCCCTTCATCCTCTGGTCCTCCTGCCCATTGCCAGGCTGGGAGAAGAAAATGCAAGCTTCGTGTGGTCCCTGCTTCCCCCAAAACGCGTCCCAGCAACTGCTGTGCTCAAAGGACAGAGGATAAAGGAGCTGACTTCACTTCACTCTCTGCTATAGGCCTGGGGCAAAGAAGACTTGCCCGACAGCAAGGCTGAGTCTGTTTGTCCCTGACACTGCAAGCAAGCTTTTTCTAGCCATGCATTTTCCACCCAGAGAGGTAAAAACCTGCAAAACAACAGCATCGACAACCCACACACCCCAACTATACACGGAGAAATTTAAAATGCACATCTAAATTACTTGGCATAAAGAAGGAGCAAAATGGAAATAACCACCTATTGAATGAAAACAAAAGTAATAAAAAAAATAAAAATAATTGCAAATAACTGAAGATAAAAATAATTGAGAATCAAAGTAAAAATAACTGAATGGGGGTAAGAAGCCCAAATAACAAAAACTATGGGATGTGGTCAATGAGGTAATCAGGTGAAAATCACAACGTTTTATCAGAAACCCAAAAGAACCTGAAATAAATAGTTTAAACCTTCAAATGAAGAAGTTAGGACAATTACAACAAAATGAGCCCAAGGAGAAAGTGGAATTAATTAATATAAAAGCAGATGTTAATAAAATGAAAAACAGACTGGGCCGGGCTCGGTGGCTCAGCCTGTAATCCCATGCTTTTGGGAGGCTGAGGTGAGCGGATTGCCTGAGCCCGCAGGTTCAAGACCCGCCTGGGCAACTTGGCGAGACCTCATCTCTACAATAAATCAAAAAATTAGCCGGGCATGGTAGCACGTGCCTGTAGTTCCAGCTACTTGGAAGGCTGAGGTGGAAGGATCACCGGAGCCCAGCAGATGGAGGCTACAGTGGCCAGGAGTGGCCACTGCACTCGTCTGGGTGAGAGTGAGACTCTAACTCAAAAAAAAAAAACAGACTGGGCATGTTGGCTTATGCCTGTAACCCCAGCATGTTAGGAGGACGAAGTGGGTGAATGGCTCAAACCCAGGAGTTTAAGACTAGCCTGGGCAACATAGCAAGACCTCATTTCTACAAAAAAAAGAAAAGAAAAATTAGCTGGGTGTGGTGGAGTGCGCCTGTAGTCCCAGCTACTCAGGAGGCTGAGGAGGAAGGATCACCTGAGCCCAGGAGGTCGAGGCTGCAATGAGCCATGATCATAGCACTGAACTCCAGCCTGGGCAACAGAGCGAGAGACCCTGACTCAAAAAAAAAAAAGAAAAAGAAAGAAATGAAAAAACAACAGCACCAGGATAGTTGATCACTAAAACTCGAGTTGGTTCTTTGGCATGGCTAAGAACACAGCACTTTGGTGAGCATGACCACGAAGAAGAGACAGAAATACAGACAACATCAGGAATGACAGGGCCATAAGTACAGACACAGGGGAAAGAGGAGAAACCATTTTCAACCGTTGAGGCACACACAGCAGCTGCAGTCAGACAAAGTCAGCCTTTCTGAAACGCACTCCCCAGAGGCACCCACATGTCGACATGCCTCCCTCCTAAGAGTCTGCATGTTCAAACCACTTTAACCCAACAGGTCAGGTCTGTGATCATCTGTGGCGCCTCTTGCGAAAGCAGCATTGAGCTGGAAGCTTTTAGTTCATCTGAGAATTTCTGCTTTACACAAGTGAACTTATTCACCTTTATAGCAATTACGGATGTGCCTGAATTTGCTTTGCCGTTTATTTTTGTCCCCTAGGTACTGTGCTAACAGGATATTGCGTTTTTCCCCTCATGTCTGCTTTTGATGGATCCACTCGGTATTTCGTGTTCCGTTTTTCCCCCAATGATTTGAGTGTTACTCTATGCTAGTTCCTTTCTTCATGGAGCAGCACTATTTCACAGAATTTTCTGCAACGACAGAGATGTCTGTATCTGTGCTGTCCGATACGGAAGTTCCTGGCCACATGTGGATACTGAGCACTTGAAATGTGGCTAATGTGATGGAAAAAGGGAATTTCCAATTTTATTTCATTTTAATTAATTTATATATAAAAACAGTCACACATGGCTAGTGGCTATCCCACTGGCAGTGCCGTTGTACAGATGGCTCTTAATTTTTAATTCACACACTTTTTTCTTTTGATGGGGTCTCATTCTATTGTCCAGGCTGGAGAGCAGTGGCACATTCACAGCTCACCGCAGCCTCAACTTCCTGGGTTCGGGTGATCCTTTCGCCTCAGCCTCCCAAGTAGCTGGGACTACAGGCTCACACTACCAGCCTGGCTAATTTTTCTATTTTTTTGTAGAGACAAGGTCTTGCTATGTTGCCCAGGCTGGTCTCAAAACTCCTAGATTCAAGCCATCCTCCCACCTCGGCCTCCTAAAGTGTTGGGATTACAGGCGTGAGCCACCGCACCTGGCCCACTCACTTAAATTTATATTTCTGGATGCATCTAGAATAATCCAGCAGCATCAATCTCACTCACCCCACCCTGGACCTGACAAGAATATTCATGCAGTAGCCAGCTCTCTGGAGTGTCTTCTCTGGGCCAGGCACAGCTTTGAGAACTTTAAGCCTAATAAGTCATTTAATTCTCACCCCAGTTGTATGAGGTAGGTGCCTGTGGTACTTACGAATGCAGACATGGAGCATCAGAGGGCTGTAGTGACTCGCCTAAGGTCACAAGTAATAAGCCGCTAAGGCTAGAGTCAGGCAGCCTGGCCCTACCATCCATACCCTTGACAGCCCAACATAAAACCTTGCATAGCAGTTCATTCTGCCCTCGTGTCTGCCTCTTCCCAGCAATGTGTGTGCAGAGGGTGGAGTTCTGAGGGTGGAGGACTCATTCCCCACCCCGCTCCCCTTTCTGCTCACCTCCCCACCCCCCCAAACCTCCCCTGGGGAAACAACCCCTACCCTTCCCTGGCTGGCCTGCCCTCCGGTATCTGACCACCAGCCAACATCCTGGAAGATCTTCCCCTCCCTCTGGCCCCCGCCTCGTTCCTGAGGCTCACTCCCAGAAAGGAAGGTCCTCCCAGGCCCTGTGGGGCAGTCAGGTGAACACATAGACTGTTTGCCAATCCCTGGGTTTCTCTTGGAGTGAAAGAGAAGCCAGTCCCAGGACTCAGAGCCAGTCCCAGGACTCAGAGGCCGCGCTGGAGGAGACATCAGCGTGGATCTGAACAGTAAAATTAAGTGAATTAAAATAGTAATAATAATAGCCTTCATGTATGAAATGCCCCCTCTGAACAGAGACTTTATCTCAGTTCATGCTCCTAACCATCCTCCCAGGTGGTGCCGCTTCAGTGAGCCCATTTCACAGATGTGGAAGTGAAGGACCCGACTCTTCTCACAGCGAGGAAGCAACAGGACCAGGGCACAAACACTGTCACTCCTTAAGGACTTTGCGCAGCCAGGCGTGGTGGCTCACGCCTGTAATCCCCACACTTTGGGAGGTGGGGAAAGAGGAATGTCTGAGCCCAGGGGTTCGAGAACAGCCTCTGCAACTTGGCGAGACCACATCTCTACCATAAACCAAAAAATGAGCCAAGCATGGTGGCATGCGCCTGTGGTTCCAGCTACTTGGAAGACTAAGGCGGAAGGATTGCCTGAGTCCAGCAAGTCAAGGTTACAGTGGCCATGAGCGTGCCACTGCACTCCAGCCTGGGCGACAGAGTGAGACTCTGACTCAAAAATAAAAAAGAACTGGCCAGGCATAGTGGTTCAAACCTGCAATCCCAGCACTTTGGGAGGCTGAGGCGAGAGGATTGCCTGAGTCCATAGGTTCGAGATCAGCCTGGGCAACTTGGCGAGAACTCACCTCTGCAATAAATTAAAAAATTAACCAGGTATGGTAGTGAGCGCCTGTAGTTCCGGCTACTTGGAAGGCTGAGGTGGAAGGCTCGCCTGAGCCCAGTGGGTAGATGCTGGGGTGGCCGTGAGCGTGCCACTGCACTCTGGCCTGGGTGACAGACTGAGACTCCAACTCAAAAAAAAAAAAAAGAACTTTGTGGCACTGACCTTCCAGGAAGAAAGGCTAGTCAAAGAGAGGTGGGGAGGGAGAAAGCAGGGGTGCGGGGGACAGAGGTGGGGGTAAGTGCTCAGGAAAATCCCAAGGGACAGAGCAGAGTGCAGCAGCACTGTCCTGGGGAGCCATGAAGAACCCCAAAGCGCTGGGGCCATTAGGGAGGCTAGAAAGGGGCACCCTTCCTTAAGCCTTCTGTGGCCCCATTCCTCCCCTGGGCACATCCAGTCTCTGCGGTGGGACAGCCAAGGCCACTCCCCGCCTCCCCTCAGGCAGAGCGTCCCACACACCTCGCCCACACTCTTGGCCCCAGCGCACGCTGTGCACTTTCCTGCTGCCCTGCCTCCTCACACGCCGGTCCCTCTGCCATCCTGCTCTTGTTCCCCAGAGAAAGCGTCCCCCTGTTCCCCTCCTCTCCCTCTGCAGTCCCAGATCCTACACCCCCCCACAAGGAGCCTCCAGCTATGCACCCCTGGGGTCTGGCCTCCGTTCCCTGCCCTTGCCCACCGTCTCATGGTCTGGTTTGGGTGGAGATGATCTGCTCCCACCTCCACCCCCAGTGCTCAGCCCCAGGGTTGTATCCGTGATCCAGATCTGACCCACGAGCAAGTTCCCAGGCAGAGGTGCATGCCAAGTGGCTGAATCTGGGTCAGTGAGAGTCGGCTGGGAGGTGTTTGCTGGTAGTTAACCTGCCTACAGCAACTGGGGCCATCTTTCCCAGAGAGGGATTACTGACAATACTGAGCACCTGGATCCAACTGCACCTGAAGCTAGACCTTTCAGTTGCCAATAAACAGTGAATTTTTCTTGCTTAGGCTAGCTTGAGGGAGTCTGTCACTGATTCCTGTACATCTTCCTCAACTCTCCAAGCCACGTTTTTCACTTCCAACCAACTCCGCCTGCTGCCTTCATTTTTCATCTCGCAAGCTCATTTACGTGTCTTCCTTAAAAAACTGAGCAAGGCCGGGATTGGAGACTTGCTCATCTTGTGCCTTCAGGGCCCATCCCTGCCCTGATGCCCAGGAAGAACTCAGTGAAGTTTCTGCCGAAGGTGTGCATGACAGTAGAGGGCCAGGGCTGTCGCATCTTGTGGCGTTTCTGGGGCTGTGTCAGATACCTCTAGACCCAAACTAATTCTACAGAGCAGCCAGTGGAAGTCTGTGAAAACCCAGGTCAGACCACGTCCCTCTTCCACTCAGAGCCCCCAAGGCTCCTGTCTCACTCTGAGAAAAGTCAAAGTCCTGACCATGGCCTTCAAGGCCCTGCGGGATCTGCCTCCCCTCACTGGCCTCCCTGCTCCTGTCACTCCAAGCATGCCCCAGCTCAGGGCCTGGGAAACCCTCTCCACACACGGCCCCTTCTCTCTGCCCTTCTGCCTCTTCCCACTCCCCTTCCGGTCTCTGCTCAAACATCCCCTTCTGGAGAGGACCTTCCTGGCCTCCTCCTGAAACTGCAACCTCACTGGGCTCGGTGGCTCAGCCTGTAATCCCGTGCTTTGGGAGGCCGAGGTGAGTGGACTGCCGTTCAAGACCCGCCTGGGCAACTTGGCGAGACCTCGTCTCTACAATAAATCAAAAATCAGCTGGGCGTGGTAGCGCGCGCCTGTAGTTCCAGCCACTTAGAAGGCTGAGGCAGAAGGATCGCCAGAGCCCTAGCAGGTCGAGGCTGTAGTGGCCGGGAGTGGCCACTGCACTCCAGTCTGGGCGACAGAGTGAGACTCCAACTCAAAAAAAAAAAAAAAAAAAGAAACTGCAACCTCCCCGTGACCTAGCCCCTCCAATTCTCTCCTTTCCTTGTTTTTCTCCAGGGTTCTCATCACCCTCCAAAATAACTAACCCGTAGTTTACGTATTTATTGGCCTCCCTGGCCAGAACAAGAAGGGTTTGTTCATTCTCAGCTATCTCCCTGATCCTGGCATAGAGTCAGCACTCAGGCAACACATGTGGAACAAATGAATGACTGAATGAATGAATGAACGAACAAATGAGCTCTGGGGACACAGGGAATCCAGAGAGAAAGGAACTTGGCTTGTGAGCCTCTGGGGAGGTCCAGGGCCCGGAAGATCCTGAAATCCACAGGCAGACCCCAATTCCTGCGCCCCACGGTGAAGCCAGCAGCCAGGGACTCGGGAGGACAGAGATGGGCCGTTATTTGTACCTGCCCCTACTCCCACCCAGCTAGGGCTCGGCCTGTAGTCGACACAGCTGAATTGATTTAGGAGGGCTAGGAGGGGCTGGAGCAAGGGGCCAGGGCCAAGCTGAGTGTTTGGGAGGAGGGACCTTGACCTCATCAGCCCTTGGTTGTCCTGCGGCTCTGAGGCCATGTGCCAGAGAGACTCTGGCAGCAAAGCAGGAGCTGGTCACCAGCTGTGCCACTTACTCTACCACGAAAGGCCGAGCAGTACTGTGGTTCGGAACGCAGACTGAGGCGGGCACCGTGGCTCACGCCTGCAATCCCAGTGCTTCGGAAGGCCAAGGCAGGAGCATCACTTAAGGCCAGGAGTTTGAGGCAGCTGCGAGCTTCGATTGCACCGCTGCCCTCCCTCCTAGGCAACAAAGTGAGATCTCTTAAAAAGGGGGGACGGGGCACAGACTGGAGACCGGAGCCAGAGTGCTGGGGTTCTATATCAGTTTCTCTTCTCCACAGCTGTGTGACCTTGGGGAGCTCACTTAATCTCTCTGAGCCTCCCCCTCTACAAATAGGATAATAATACCTACCTCATCTGCCTATCTACTTTAGGTCCACAGAAAACCCCAGAGTGAGCTTTGTTGTTATTTTTTTGAGTCAGAGTCTCACTCTGTCACCCAGAGTGCAGGGGCACACTCACAGCCACCGCAGCCTCAACCTGCTGGGCTCAGGTGATCCTTCCGCCTCAGCCTTCCAACTAAGTGGAGCCACAGGCACCGCCACTGTGCCTGGCTACTTTTTTGATTTACTGTAGAGACGTGGTCTTGCCAAGTTGCCCAGGCTGGCCTCCAACCCTTGGGCTTGGGCAATCCTCTTGCCTCCACCTCCCAAAGTGCTGGGATTACAGGTGTGAGCCACCACCCCCAGCTCCCAGAAAGAGCTTTCAAAAGATAATTCAGGTCATGCCCCCTAAAAACCCTTCTCCAGCTTCCATTTCGTTTGGGAAAAAAACCCAGACTCCTCACCATGGCCTACCAAACCCTGCACCCCTCTCTGACGTCCCTTCAACCTCCCCCCCTTACCCACCGTGCCCGGGCCACGCTGGCCTCGATCAAGCCAGCCCATTCCTGTCTCGGGGCCTTTGCACTGGCTGGTCCTGCCGCCTGGAAGTTCTTCCTCCAGAGCTTAGCAAGGCCCCCTTCTGAGGAAGGGTCTCAGCTCTCCCGCCCGACCCGGGAACACACCCTGCCCACCTTCCTAAGAAACCCACCTCCCCGGCCCTTCACACACCTCCACCTTACCGCTCTCCGAAACGATCTTATTCATAAACTTTTGGATCCAGCTCCACGAGGGAGGGTTATTGTCGATTTCGTTTCCTACCGAACCGCCAACCCCTAAACCAACGCCTGGCACACAGTAGGTGCTCACTAAAGGACCAAAGACTGCACGAGCCTTGGAGGCTTCTGAATCCAAAGAGGAAACAAATCTCCGTCCCGTGTGGCAACTCCGAAACTCCCTCCCTCCTCCCCGCCACCCCATCCTGGACGAGAG
>NW_007249233.1:481536-494948 GCF_000164805.1 Carlito syrichta
GCCCCCCACCGGCAGTGGTCCCCGCGGGTGCTCCGCCCGCCCTTCCCCTTCCCCCGACGGAAGGCCCCCCACACGCTGCCTTTCCCAGGCCTCTTCCGGGAAGGGGATTCCCCAGTCACCGCGAGTCCACAGCGTGTGCCCACAAGCACATTCGTCTGCACCGCCCCAGTCACAGGTATAGCTGAGCCGCTCACTGTCCGTGGCCTCACCCGCCGCTCGTTCCACACTTAGGCTTGGGCACCCACGGGCCGAGCCCTGTGCTAGGCTCCTGTGGGCTGAGAAAGGAGGGTTTTGTTGTTGTTGTTGTTTGAGTTGGAGTCTCACTCTGCCGCCCAGGCTGGAGGGCAGTGGCCGCTCCCGGCCACCGCAGCCTCGACCCGCTGGGCACCGGCGATCCTTCCGCCTCAGCCTTCCAAGTAGCTGGAATTACAGGCGCGCGCTCCCACGCCCGGCTCATTTTTGATTTACTGTAGGGATGAGGTCTCACCAAGTTGCCCAGGCGGGTCTCGAACCCTCAGGCTCGGCAATCCGCTCACCTCGGCCTCCCAAAGTGCTGGGATTACAGGCTGAGCCAGGAGCCCGGTCTGTTGTACTTACGGAGTTTACCTTCCAGTAGAGAAAGAGGACAAATAACTGAAGGAGCCAGAGAAGCAGCTAGCGATGCGGCTGGGCAGAAAGTTACTGGGGCAGCAGGCTAGGCAGGCACAGGTGGCTTAGGCCCATGACTGAGAACAGGGGGTCCCCAGATGAGATCTGACAGTCCCTGTAGCGGGAACAGCACAGGCAAAGGCCCTGTGGTGGGAAGGAGCTTGTGGGGTACAAAGAACCCTGGAATGAAGCCAGTGTGTCTGGAGCCCAGGAGTAACCTGGGAGAGGGGAGGGAGATGGGCTGGAGGGAGGAGACTGGGGGCCAGGTTCAGCAAGGGGGATTTCATCCCAGGGGAAAGAGCTGGGGAGTCCTAGGAGGTTGTGGGAGCAAGGCAAGAAGAACGAGACCACTTGGGAGGCCGTTCAAGGTGAGAGATGAAGTTGGGTTGGACTCAGCAGTAGTGGCAGGGTTGGAAAAGTAAGCAGACTGGAGGTGGACTGAATAAGAATTTACAGACTAGGGGCTGGGTGTGGTGACTCACACCTGTAATCCCAGCATTTTGGGATGCTGAGTTGGGAGGATCACTTGAGCCTGAGGAGTTTGAGACCAGCCTAAGCAACACAGCAAGACTCCGTCTCTACAGAAAATAAAAAATTAACCAGGTGTGGTGGCACATGTCTGTAGTCCCAGCTACTGGAGAGGCTGAGGCGGAAGGATTGCCTGAGCCCAGGAGGCTGAGGCTGCAGTGAGCCATGATCATGCCACTGCACTCCAGCCTGGGCAACAGAGTGAGACTCCAACTTAAAAAAAAGCATGTACAGACTGGGAGGAGCAGCAGCTTGGGGCTGGGGAGGGAGATCTGGAGGAGGCCTGTTTGGGCTGTGACATTCAAGGTGGTCATTAGGCATCCACGTGGAAATAGGTGGGTGGTTGGATATGAGCCTGGGGTCTGGAAAAGAGGCAGGCTGGGGACCCCACCACTAATCCTCACTCAGGTAGAGACACACACAAGACCTGCAGGTGCAGGCTTATCCAGCTTCTCAGCGTGTGTACCCATGGGCACATTTGCTCACATTTATCAGTATCTGTCCCCTCCCCTGCCACACTCACACCAACCTCAACCCTCCAGATAGCGTTCTTCCATACCACAGACACAACAGGTATCTCAGCAAAGACAGCATCAGCAAGAACTCTTGAGTCACAGGACCCTTGAACAGTTCTGAAAATGAGTGGGGGTAGTTTTGAAAGCATAGCTCCAAAATTCTTTGTTCCCTCTCTTGAAATCTAGGTGGTTTTGTGACTGATTTGATCGGTAGGCTGCACAAAGTAGACATGGTGTCACTCCTAAGGCTGGGTCACTAGGAGACTGGTGCCTGGAGCCCTGAACCTCTGTGTCAGAAGTCTGACTTCCCTGAGCCTACCTTGCTTTGAGGAAGCCCAAGCCACACACAGGCCTCATGTAGATAGCTCCAGTGGGTGGTCTTACCCTTTGAGTCACCTCAGCCCCATCTCCAGAATGAATCAGCTTCCAGATGTCAGATCTTTCCAGCCAAGGCTTTGGGCATTGTAGAACAGTGATGAGCCATCCCTACTGTTCCCTATCTGGAACAGAGAACAAATTCCATGAGTAGTATACTCAAATGGCTGCTTTAAGCTGCAAAGTTTTGGAGTAAATTGTTATAACCCACTCATGGCTTATACACCAAAATAAACAAGCATGAGATGTAATGAAAGGAATGCGACTTTATTCCAAAAGCTGGCAGATGGAGAAATAGCCAGGCTCATGCCCCAAAGAAACAATTTCAGATTTTTAGGCTGAGTGCAAGGATGTGAAAGGGAAACAAGTATGGGGAAACATGTGGACATGGCCCAGGATGTGGCCTGATGGCTTCTTTAGGGTGGTGGTTCTTCTGGAGGTCTGGCTGGTGTTATCTCAGCTGCAGTCAGGTTATGGATCAACCATCTCCTGACTCCTCCAGCCAGGAGGGTCTCACAGTCAGGCTGTTTTAAGATTAGCCCCAGGGATCTCTAAGCAAACATATAGTCAGATAAGCGCATGGTGAAAAGAAGTCTCTAAAATATGTCTCAAAGCTTAAGATTAAGGGAGAGGGGAAAGAAAACTTTAAAGTATGTGGTAAGGCTGAGACAATTGCTTATATTGTGATGTAGCAATAATAACCAGAATATTTTAAACTATTGAGTGATAATTATGTACTTTGGTTTAAGCTCTTTACATGAATGAGTTCACTGTTGCCCTCACAACAACCTAATGAACTAGGGGCCATTACCATCTCTCCCCAAGGCAAAGGGAGGTGAATTCACTTGTTCAAGGACACTCACTAGTATTTTGTTGAGCTGGAGGTCAAGTCTGTCACAGGGAATTTGAGCTCCAGTGCCACACTCTTAACCACACTCAGTGTGGAGAAAAGCCCATGGAAGCCTCCTGGCCATTGCCACATGACAATTCCCTCTTCATCCCTTGATATCTGGAATTGTCACCAGGAGACCTGGTACAGGAAGGTCTGTCTGTCCCATTCTGGTGAGATAGTCTATAGAAGGTACAACATGATGGGAAATGGCCCGATGTTCTTTGGCCTCCCTGGTTGACAGTGACACGAGAATGTCTGCATTCTTGCTGTCAAGTTCTGTCTCTTCTTTAGGATGGAGAATCCCTCTACACTTTCAAAGGAGAAAGGAAAAGTTCTAACTGGGCAGGGAGGGAAGCACCTTCAAAAGTGGTTTCCAGTGATGCCTGCCTCCTGGTACCTCCCTTCTCCTTCTAGGTGTTACTAGAAGTGTCACCTGATAACTTACCTCTAATGAGTAGAATAAAGCAAAAGAGGTGGCTGCCATTTTAAGATTAGATCACAAAAGGGTTATTTCAGCTGGGTGTGGTGGCTCATGCCCGTAATCTCAGCACTTTGAGAGTCCGAAGAAGAAGGATCACTTGAGCTCAGGAGTTCAAGACTAGCCTAGGCAACGTAACAAAAAAATCAAAAGATTCGCTGGGTGTGGAGGCACATAACCTGTAGTCCCAGCTACTCTTTGACATAGGAATCAAGGAGTTGGAGGTTGCAGTGAGCCATGATCGTGCCACTGCACTCCAGCCTTGGTGACAGAGTGAGGCCCTGCCTCAAAAAAACCCAAACTGCTGGGCTCGGTGGCTCAGCCTGTAATCCCGCGCCTTTGGGAGCCTGAGGTGAATGGATTGCCTGAGCCCGCAGGTTCGAGACCTGCCTGGGCAACTTGGCGAGACCTCATCTCTACAATAAATCAAAAAATCAGCCAGGCGTGGTAACGCATGCCTTTAATTCCGGCTACTCAGAAGGCTGAGGCGAAAGGATCGCGGGAGCCCAGCAGGTCGAGGCTGCGGTCGCTGGGAGCGGCCACTGCACTCCAGTCTGGGTGACAGAGTGAGACTCCAACTCAAAAAAAAAACCAAACAAACCAAACTACACCTATAAAAAAAAGACAGTGATTTCCGCCTTGCTCATTCTTCTGATCTCTTACTTCCTCTCTCTGATGAAGTCACCTACCATGTTGTGAGCTGCAGGATGGGGAGGGCCACATGGCAAGAATCTATTGACTCACACGTTAGTGGTTCCAGGCAATAGCTCTTAAGGGACTAAGGCCCTTAGATCAACAGTCCCTGTGGAGCTAAATCCTGCCAACAGACTTGTGATGAGCTTGGAAGAGAATCTTCCTCCAGCCTAGCCTAGAAATGACTGCTGTCCCGGTTGATACCTTGATTCCAACCTTGCGAGAGACTTTGAGCTCTAGCTTGGAGCTAAGCTATGCTAAATTCCTAATCCTAGAAGCCATGAGTTAATAAATGGTTGCCACTTTAAACCACCAAGTTTTGGGGTAATATGTTACACAGTGATAAATAACTAATGCGTATGTCATTATTGTTAATGATCTTGATTTTTATTTATTTTTATTTATTTATTTTTTTGAGTTGGAGTCTCACTCTGTCACCCAGACTGGAGTGCAGTGGCCGCTGCCAGCCACTGCAACCTCGACCTGCTGGGGCTCCGGTGATCCTTCCGCCTCAGCCTTCCAAGTAGCTGAAATTACAGGCGCGTGCTACCATGCCCAGCTAATTTTTTGATTTATTGTAGAGATGAGGGCTCGCCAAGTTGCCCAGGCGGGTCTCAAGCCCGCGGGCTCAGGCAATCCACTCACCTCAGCCTCCCAAGGCACGGGATTACAGGCTGAGCCACCGAGCCTGGCTATGATCTTGATTTTTTAAAAAAGTAGGTGGATTACCTCAAAGGAAGAAGTAGGACTAGGTTATACCTACATAGACAATGGGAGTATCTGCCCTTCATTAGATTTGGAGGACCTTGAACCTCTCCTTGTACCCTGAACAGTTAGCCATCAGAAGTTGAGGAATCAGTGAGGGTAATATCCTTTACTGAATGTGATCTTAAAGGACTTTGCTGAAAAACCCTTGTGACTGGAGTCCTTCCCTGGGAGTTGTGACCCTCTAACTCACTAGAAAAAGAGCCTATTCATCAACCTGGGGTCTGGCATGGAAAAAGAAGTCTCCCTGACCCAAAAATTTCCCTTGAAAAGCCACTTTTGGCCAGACGCAGTGGCTCACACCTGTAATCCCAGCACTTTGGGAGGCTGAGATGGAAGGATTGCTTGAGCCTAGGAGTTTGAAACTAGCCTAGGCAAAATAATGGGACCTCGTCTCTACAGAAAGCTAAAAAATAGGCCAGGAGTGGTGGTATGCGCCTGTAGTCCCAGCTACTTGGGAGGCTGAGGTGAAAGAATCACCTGTGCCCAGGAGGCTATGGTGAGCCGTAATTGTGCCACTGCACTCCAACCTGGGTGACAGAGTAAGATCCTAACTGAAAAAAATAGCCACTTTACTGGATACCTTTGCAGACAGCCTCAGAACTCAATTTCTTGGAAACCGACATAGTCAGAATTTAGGGTAGCCAGATAAAATACAATGCCCAGTTAAATATGAATTGTAGACAAACAACACAGGATATATTTTGCCACAAAATAATTTGATGTTTATTGATGTTGTGTGGTGTGCTGCAGTTGTTTTGTGAGTTCTTGACTTCACCATAGAAAAGAATCTCAGCCGGGTTTGGTGGCTCAGCCTGTAATCCCGCACCTTTGGGAAGCTGAGGTGAGTGGATTGCCTGAGCCCGTGGGTTCGAGACCCACCTGGGAAACTTGGCGAGATCTCATCCCTACAATAAATCCAAAAATAAGCCGGGCATAGTAGCGCACGCCTGTAGTTCCAGCTACTTGGAAGACTGAGGCGGAAGGATCGCCGGAGCCCAGCAGGTCGAGGCTGCGGTGGCGGGGAGTGGCCACTGCACTCGGGTCTGGGCGACAGAGTGAGACTCCAACTCAAAAAAAAAAACCAAAAAACAAAACAAAACAAAACAAAAAAAACAAAAAAGAAAAGAAAATAATCTCAGGGTGAGTCATCTCATTTTTTTTGAAATTCACATTTAACTGGGCATACTATTTGTTGTTTTTGTTAAATCTGACAACCTTACTAACCGTTGTTTTGGACTATACTCCCACACGAGGCTCCAACAGACAAGATTAAAAATTATATGCACTCCAGCCTGAGCGACAGAGTGAGACCCTGACTCAATGAAAAAAAATTATAACAGAGTCACTTTTGCTAAAGTTCCACGTCCCCAAGCCCAAGTTCAGTTGTTATCAGACCTTCTGAAAAATGAGGAGATAGCAGCCAGTTTCCCAAATAGGCCAATTTAAACCTTCAATCAGCATGATAATGAAGTTCCCTCTGCTTTGATCCTTACACAAAAAGGTAGCTTGAAGTAGCCTGATGTTAACTAACCACTGTTTTTCTATCACTCTGTCTGAAGTCACATACACATTTGTTCTTAGCTTCTGCTTTCTCAAGCCCTTCTCTGTCTATAAAGCCACTCTCTCCTGCTCAGCTTATGGGAACACTTGTTCTGTCTTAGTGGCTCAGCTTGTAATCCCAACACTTTGGGAAGACGAGGTAAGTGGATTGCCTGAGCCCATGAGCTCAAGACCAGCCCAGGAAACTTGCCAAGACCTCGTCTCTACAATAAATAAAAAAATTAGCCAGGCATGGTATCACGTGCCTGTGGTTCTGGCTGCTTGGAAGACTGAGATGGAAAGATTGCTGAAGCCCAGCAGGTCAACACTGGGGTGGCTGTGAGCATGCCACTGGATCCCAGTCTGGGCAATGGAGTGAGACTCCAACTCAAAAAATAAAAAATAAAAATAAATTAAAAAATTAGAAAAAAAAAATGAAGTGTTAGCTGAAAGACTCAAAAGAACTATACTTGCTATGAAAGAAACGTTCACTGTATTTTATAAACCCCTACCTCACGTTTGCTGTATTTTATAAATCTCTACCTCAGACCCCACAAGACCAGGCATATGTCGGGTGCCTGGTAGTAACTGTGCCGAGTGTCTGGTAGTGACTGTGTCTGTAAAGTTACAAAATGTTTGCAGTATGTGAATGTTAAGCGATCAGCCCTTTCCAAACATTCCTCTGTTTAAATTATGGTGGGCAAGCCACTCTTCTGGTGGGCTCTGTGTTATTTCAAACCTGCTTGTATGCCCAAGCTGATTTATGCACAGTCACAGTGACTGTGTAAACCACAGCTTATCTAACATTCCAGATGGCTTAACTAACTCCACTCTGCCTGTGTAGCCATTCGTAGTCAATCACGGGCAGCCGAGCCCACGCCCGCGCCCGCGAAAATCGAACGCGAACCAACCAATCAGTATCTCTGTAACCGTGCTTATGCAATTCTATCCAATCATGTGTGAACAAGTTTAAAGTTCTTTCCCCTCCCTTGTAACTGTGTATATAAGCTGCTTGCTGCACTGGGTCAGGGCTCTTGTTCCTGTACCGCTGCGCTGGTTACAGACGTGAGCCCAGACTCGAGCCTGAATAAAGACCCTCGTGTGTTTGCATTGGAGCTGGCTCTTTGGTGGTCTCTCAGATTTAGGACTTTGGGGTCCAACATTGGGGGCGTGTCCGGGATCCCAGAGACCCCCGAGACCCCTGGGCCGGAGGGTCTTGACGCCAGCAGGTGAGTGCACTCAATTGTCTGTTTGTCTGTTAGTGCGCATCGGTATTTTTCGGCTCTTTCTGTAGGAATTCCATTTGGTATCAAGGTTGGCATTGGCTTAAGCGGATGCGCTGGTGGGCCGTCGGCCAGGATCTTGGGAGACGTCCCTTGCCCACTTCGAGAGGACGTGGAATCCCTCCCTGGAGGACGAGGAATCCCTCCACTGTGAGGAAAGTCGATCGCCAAGAGGATTGGACTCACCCTCAGCTCAGTTTCGTTTTTGTCTGCATGGCCGTGGAAAACCGTACTTCATTGTTAGTAGTCTTGTCTCGTGTGTAGTCTTGTTTTATGTGTTATATTGGACAGAAAAGAGAATGGGATAGATGCTGACTACCCCTCTAACCCTTATGACTGATCATTTCTCGGACGAAAAGGAAAGGGCTGATAATCTGAGCGTAACCATCCACAGAAAAAAAAAAGGTTTCAAACCCTCTGCAAGTCTGAATGGCCGTCCTTCAACATAGGGTGGCCACCAGAGGGCACTTTCTCATTAAACATTGTCTTACAGGTTAAGCATGTTATCTTCTAGGACGGACATCATGGCCGCCCAGATCAGGTGCCTTACATCCTCATATGGCAGGATGTAATTGATAACCCCCCATGGGCCAAATCTTTTATTCCACCCAAACAGGGCTGATGCTTAGAGTCCTGGCCTTGCAGGAAACAAAGCCCAGCCCGGGCGGCCGAGGCGCAGCGTGGTGACCCTTGGCATCCCTGCAAACATGGCGCTGCGAGCAGCACGGAGCGTGCGGGCCATGGTCTACAGCCTGCGCGCGGCCTCGGGGCCCGCTGCGCCCTGCCTGCTGAGGCCCTGGGGGTCTGGGGCAGGTGCCATCTGGACGCTGCACACGGGACCTGCCCTGATCTTGGTGCATAAATTCACAAAGAATTTTTTACATATAATTCATTATAAAATTAAATAGGAATTTATTTTGTGTATTTAAGTTACAATTTTTCTCATATAAATTTACCTTATCCACAACTTTATATACAGTATATCAATTGATTAAGGCAGGGAGGAAACTGAGAACAAAGAGGATTAATGAGCATGAGCAAATCAGTGGGAAAACTTTCAAACTGAGTATGAAAGCTTACAGATTCTAAATACTGCTATGGAAGATGATAACTGTAGTTCTATCATTTCATTTTTAAAAGTATACCCTAGAATCCTCAGCCAAAATAAGTAATATACGCAATATAAGCAATATATAAGTAATATATATATATAATATAAACAATAATAAATTGCAAGCATTCAAGGCAAATTTGGTAAACAAAATAAGAAAGGTTTTCACCTCCTTTGTCCTCTCTCACCCCCCCCTCGCCCCATATGTACTTAGAAAGCCATTTCAAGTTTCCACATGACTTAATAGGTCTCTTCTCAAGGGGGTGGCTGGGACAAAAGGATGTTTAAAAATTCTTCTTTGTTGTTTTCTTATGATAAATTTCTCTCAAGTTATATCTAAACTGGGACTATATCAACCTTCTTTCCATAGGAAAGTAAAGGGATCATGTAAATGAATCCTGCTAGCTAACTACAAAAAAAGTGTTAATAAACAGGTTAACTAGGTGCTTTTGGGGTGCCTTTTGTATAACTTTGGATTTCCCTAATAGTTCCACATTGGATCCTATCTAAGCCCTTCCACTGCATATAAACTTATTGTTTGGTTAGAGCTCTGAGGTTAGAAAGAATGTAAAGAAAGTTGTTGGTGTAAGGTATGTTTTTAGTAAGAAAGGATAAAGGAAAGATAAATAATTGTATAAAAAATATTGTATGGTATATTTTTGTTCTATAATAAAATGGCTGGTTGAAGAAAGTATAGAACAAAAATAGAAGGTTTGAGCATGTCAAAAAAATGGTATAAGTTTATCAAACATGGTAGGTAAAAGTTAGTGGGAAAAAAAAACGAGAGAGACACAATTCAATTAGCCCTCTCCCCCATCTTTGTTACAAAAGAGCGAGGTTTTTTTTTTCTTTTCAAAATCGTTGGACTGTCATTTTGGCTAAATAAGTAACTTTTACAATAACTACTGTGATTTTGTGTTATAGCATGCTTTTAAAAAGTTTGGGCGAGACCTCATCTCTACAATAAATCAAAAAAAAATCAGCCGGGCGTGGTAGCGTGTGCCTGTAATTCCAGCTACTCGGAAGGCTGAGGCAGAAGGATCGCCGGAGCCCAGCAGGTCGAGGCTGTGGTGGCCGGGAGCGGCCACTGCACTCCAGTCTGGGTGACCGAGTGAGACTCCAACTCAAAAAAAAAAAACAAAAAATACCAAAAAAAACTTTGGTACTTAAACCCTTCAAGTTCTTGATTCAGTCTCTAGGGTGAGATAAGCAGCAAGCTCCAGGCACCACACTTACCCCACCCCCTTCTAAATTGCCTGAAGGCCAGGTAAACTAATTTCACTAACAGCACCGCCAAATGGCTAACGAACTTTAAAATCTCCTTCCAGGCCCAAGGCTTACTCTCCAACATAGGGTGAGTGGCAGAATAACCTGGGCTTCACTCTCCAGCACGTCAATGGTCATAAAAGTACGTCAGACCCATTATGAAAACAAGGGAAACTGTTGTCTCCTTCCAATGTTTCCCTGTTCTAAATTCTCAATTTAAGCTATAACCTAACTACATGTCTCTAAGGTTTTCAATCTTTCTTTCTTCAGACTTTGTGTCAAAGTGGCTATATTTCCTTATTAAAGTATAACTATAAATAATTTACAAGGAAATATTTCAACTTATGTTAATGAATACATACAATTTATGGAACTTTCACTTTTCCGACATTGTTTTTTGGGACAGTAACTCTTTTCATCATCATTTGCTTAATAGTTTTTGCCTATGCTCTCACTTGATGTTTTATTAAATCCAAATAGCATTTGCTTAAGGTCCTGCCCTTTATTGTTCATGCCCAAAGTTTACTTCACCTATTTGGGTTCCTGACTGTAGGCACGTCCGGCCTCCCTGACAATGGTCCGGCATACAGGTCTAAATTTTTCCAGCAATTTTGCTCCCAATTTAACTTTTTTCACTCCACAAGAATTCCCTACATTTCACCAAGTCAAGCCATAGTTGAAAAAGCTCACCAAACTTTAAAAATCAAATAATTAAATTACAAGACGGGAGGTTCAAGTATAGTTCTCCCCACCATATTTTAAATCATGCCTTGTTTGTTGTAAACCATTTAAATTTGGGTTCATAGGCAATTCAGCTATGGCTACACATTGGAACCTGGATGAAAGAATTAAACCTATGGTAATATGGAAGAATCTCCTTACAGGAAAATGGGAGGGCCTGCTTTATTTCGTGCTCAGGTACCGGGCTTCTTGCTTAATGTCTACCTTTAAGCCTCTGAGTATGGAAAGCCCTTATCAGGATGGTTGGTGGCTGGAGATGTTAATGCCTGAAGGAACCAACCCTAGTCATGCAACTAGAGCTTCACCACCTGTCAGCGTACCTGCTTGCCCCTTCAATGACACAGAAAAGGACTGGTCACTCATCCAGCGAGATACTGGCTTCCTGAGGTGGAGAGACTGTGCTTATAACTCTAAGGTGGACTATCCTGTGCCCGGTAAAAGACTACATATTAGCAACTGGGGTTTTTAATGGCTCTATGCTTGCCACAGCTAGGTGACATTCCAATGGATGGGTGCATCCAGTACTGTCCATCAAGTACGGCGTCCGGCAGATTATTCAGCCTCATCTATGGAGAGCTCTCACAGTCTTCAACCCGTCAGCCTGTCTAGATCTGTTGGACAAACTCCGTCATACCTTATTAGAACATACTTGCAATCTCCTTATATATTTCTTGTTTAGAATGAATATCAAACTGTTAAAATTGTTTATTGTGCTAATGTTTATAAGATATCTTGTACTGAATACTTTTTACTAATTGTTTAACCAACGCCTTTTATGAGGGATTTGTCATTCTGAAGCAACTCCCCTATTTAATGATCCCCATATCTTTGTCATCCTGTTGATATGCTGAATATGGTTTACAGACATTGTATGAGGTTAATGCTGTGTTAGAAAGACAAAAAATTTTTTTTAGCTACTTTAATTTTAGGAATTACAGCATTAATAGCTGTTGCTACTTCAGTTACAGTTTCAGCTGTAGCTCTATCTAAGGAAGTTCATACAGCTATCTTTGCTGATCAGTTATCTAAGAATGTTTCTATTGCATTAGCTACTCAGGAGATTATAGATCAAAAATTAAAAAGTAAAGTTAATGCTTTAGAGGAGGCAGTTTTAGCAGTAGGGCAAGAGCTTGTAACTTCAAAGATAAAACTGGCTCTCCAATGTCACTCTGAGTTTAAGTGGATTTGCCTCACTCCTTTGGAGGTGAATAAGTTTGCCCATACTGGGGACAAGATAAAGAATCATATTCTTGGAACTTGGAATTATTTGGACTTGAGTATAGACCTTACTAAATTACATCAAGAAATACAGGATATGACAGTTGCTGAAAAACGGTTTCATTCCTCTGAATTGGCTGGTTCCATATTTAATAACTTCTCATCATTTGTTAATCAAAAGTCATTAATGTCTGTACTCATTAATGTGGGAATTTGCGGGACAGTAATTCTTGTGTTGCTATGCCTACTTCCAGTTATTTCCAGAGTACTGAAGGAGAACATTTCTCAGCTCAACACCGAGTTTCATGGTTTTGTGCTAAAAATAAATAAATAAATAAATAAAGGGGAGATGTTGGGAGCCGGCCACGGAGGCCCACTGAGCATTAGGGATCAGGGTGGGCCGTGGACCCCGAGACCACTAGGAGAGGTTCGGGAGCCGTTGACCCCAATTTTCTCCTCCTTTTACCATGCAGCACAAGTAACCTAAAGGAACTCTGCTGATCTAAGCTGAAGGCTCTGTGACTGTGACAGGCATGGCTCACTCTAGAAACCCATTGTTCCTGTTTCCCATAAAACTGTGGTTTCAGCTTAGGTATTAGATATAATTCAAATTCAGGTCACATTTGGGAGCCTTTTATACGGAACAAGCTTCTTTATAAGATTTAAAGGTATATTTGTAGAATTAGTATATACTTATGGAGAGCTGTTTCCAGCTTTTCAACGGTATAAATGATTATCTAGAGTTGTCAGAAATGGCCCAGCACAAAGTTTGGGCCACATTCCTGAGGCCCCAGCGCGTACTTTGGACTAGGCTGCATTCTTTTAGGCTGGCTTTAGCTACAATTGGTGTAGGGTTTTTCTACCTATTATAAAAATTGAATTTATTTTATTCATAGAAAATATTGTAGAATAGGTCATGCTAACGTCAGGAAATCATGTTAGTTCAAGCATGACCAATCATGGTATTTTAAGGTTTAATAAGAATACAGTTAACTTTAGAAATTTCATTGTCTCTATTTTCTACTATTGTGGTTTTGGAGAACAAGAGCAACAACTCAATTGGTTTGAAGCATGGTTTAACTGCACCCCCTGGTTTACTACATTAATTTCCACTGTAGCTGGCCCTTTAGTTGTTTTAGTCCTCATACTTATTTTCAGGCCTTGCATCATCAACAAGCTTATAGCCTTTGTTAAAAATCGAGTCAGCACCGTTCAACTCATGGTACTCAAGCAGCAGTACCAACCACTTGGTACTCACCCTTGTTGTCTCAACTCTCCTACCCATTTTCAGGATAACCTTAAAAACACCTATGTAAACCCATGATTGGGTCTTATTTTTAGGTTCCTCTGAGAGGGG
>NW_007249233.1:494968-497973 GCF_000164805.1 Carlito syrichta
CTATATTTTATAAACCCCTACCTCACATTTGCTGTATTTTATAAATCCCTACCTCATACCCCACAAGACCAGGCATATGTCGGGTGCCTGGTAGTAACTGCGCTGGGTGCCTGGTAATGACTGTGGTTGTAAAGTTACAAAATGTTTGCAGTATGTGAGTGTTAAGCGATAACCCCTTTCCAAACATTCCTCTGTTTAAATTATGGTGGGCAAGCCACTCTTCTGGTGGGCTCTGTGTTATTTCAAACCTGCTTGTATGCCCAAGCTGATTTATGCACAGTCACAGTGACTGTGTAAACCGCAGCTTATCTAACATTCCAGATGGCTTAACTAACTCCACTCTGCCCGTGTAGCCGTTAGTAGTCAATCACGGGCAGCCGAACCCGCGACCGCGAAAATCGAACGCGAACCAACCAATCAGTATCTCTGTAACCGTGCTTATGCAATTCTATCCAATCATGTGCCAACAAGTTTAAAGTTCTTTCCACTCCCTTGTAACTGTATATAAGCTGCTTGCTGCACTGGGTCAGGGCTCTCATTCCTGTACCGCTGCGCTGGTTACAGACATGAGCCCAGACTCGAGCCTGAATAAAGACCCTCGTGTGTTTGCATTGGAGCTGGCTCTTTGGTGGTCTCTCGGATTTAGGACTTTGGGGTCCAACATTAGCTGGGCTCAGTGTTTCAGGCTGTAATCCCTGCACTTTGGAAGGCTGAGGTGAGTGGATTGCCTGAGCCCACGGGTTCGAGACCCACTTGGCCAACTTGGCAAGACCTCATCTCTACAATAAATCAAAAAATTAGCCAGGCGTGGTAGTGCACACCTGTAGTTCCAGCTACTTGGAAAGTGGAGGCGGAAGGATCGCTGGAGCCCAGCAGGTAGAGGCTGCGGTGGCTGCTCCCGGCCACCGCCCTCCAGCCTGGGCAACAGAGTGAGACTCCAACTGAAAAAAAAAAAAAAAGAAAAAGAAAAAGAAAATGAAGTGTTGCCCAATTCTAGAACTGCAAATAAAGTCAACCGAGATCTTTAAACTAAATGTGTTGTAATGGTATCTTCTGGCACAGCTAAGGTGAAAATGAATCAGAAGAGGCAGGATGAAGGCAGAGAGACCCACAAGGAGGTTCCAGCTGTGAATCCCGAGGCAAGAGATGGAATTTCAGCCCAGCTGGTGGCAAGCCTGACGCCTGAGGACTAAACCCTGATCTTTGACCTTTATATTTACCTTGTCAAATTCCTAACTAGGTGGACTAGGGAGACAGGTTTTTGTTTTTTTAATTAACTCTATTCATTGTTTACTTTTCAACCTGACTGTGACATAACAGTAAAAAAAGAAAATCAAAGTGTTCTGTGACCCTGTCAAGTTGTCTTTTGGGGACTCCCAGACTCCAGGCATCTTTTCTGACCTGTTCTCTCTGAAGTCTGCCACCCATGAGGCTTCATCTACACATCAAGAAACTTGACTCCCTTGCCACTCTTCAGGTCATCCATTTCCTTTACTATTTTCAAAATTTCCAGTCAGGTGCAGTGGCTCACTCCCGTAATCCCAGCACTTTGGGAGGCTGAGGCAGGAGGATGGCTTGAGCCCAGGAATTCAAGGACAGCCTAGGCATCATAGCAAGACCTTGTCTCTACCAAAAAAAAAATTTAGCTGGACGTGGTGGTATGTACCTGTTGTCCCAGGTCCTCAAGAGGCTGAGGCAGAAGGATCACCTGAACCCAGAAAGTCAAGGCTGCGGTGAGTTGTGATTGTGCCATTGTACTCCAGCCCAGGAGACAGAGTGAGGCCCCTGACTCAAAAAAAAGCAAAAAACAAAATTCCTTAGATAGCTCTTGCTAATTTCCAGTATGGAAATCTTTGAATCCACCTGTAACTTGCAAGCCTCTGCTTAGAGATACCCTGCCTTCCTAGAGACAAACCAATATAAATCTCACATGTATTGATTTATGGTTTCTGTGACTTCTGTCCTCCTCAAATTTACCAAACTTTAACTCAACTGCAGTGGGCACACATCCTCAGTACTCACTGGGGACAGTCGTCATGGGCCTAAGTTCACTCACATTTGGCTCAGAATAAGCCATCTTAAATATTTTACAGAGTTTGGCATCTTTCATCAACAAATTTAGCAGGAGTAAAGAAGGAAGGCACAATAGAGAGTTACATTAGGGCTGAGAAAGGGGGTATAACCTGCACATTCAGAGTTTGTTTTGTAACTGAATAATACTTTGAGGTTTGTTTGGTTTTTTTTGAGTTGGAGTCTCACTCTGTCACCCAGACTGGAGTGCAGTGGCACACTCACAGCCACCCCAGCGTCGTCCTGCTGGGCTTAGGCGATCCTTCCGCCTCAGCTTTCCAAGTAGCCAGAACTATAGGCATGTGCTACCATGCCCAGCTAAGTTTTGATTTATTGTAGAGACAAGGTCTCACCAAGTTGCCCAGGCTGGTCTTGAGCCCGCGGGCTCAGGCAGTTCCCTCGCCTCAGCCTCTCAAAGTGCTGGGATTACAGGCTGAGCCACCAAGCCTGGCCTACTTTGAGATTTTAAAATTTTTTGTTTTGATGGAATTGTTCCTGCCCTGGCTGCAGTGCAGTGGCTATTTACAGGTGCTATCATAGCTCACTGCAGCCTTGAACTCCTGGGCTCAAGCAATCCTCCTGCTTCAGCTTCCCAAGTAGCTGAGACTACAGGCACTCGCCACCATGAAACCGTCCTCACAGGGGTAGCAAGAATTCCATGCTGAATTCTGGGCAGGTATAGTTATAATTAGGCTGCACTCTGGACCACTTGCATGTAACTGAAAGTCACCGAGCACTAGATCCTGGCCATTTGCGCCCCCATTGTTCCTATTGATGGGTTCACTGACAGAATCATAAGCTTTTTTGTTTAAAAATTGCTTAAGCTGGGCTCGGTGGCTCAGCCTGTAATCCCGCGCCTTTGGGAGGCTGAGGTGAGTGGATTGCCTGAGCCCGCGGGTTCGAGACCTGCCTGGGCAGGCGAGACCTCATCTCTT
>NW_007249233.1:497993-498762 GCF_000164805.1 Carlito syrichta
ATTCCAGCTACTTGGAAGGATCGCCGGAGCCCAGCAGGCGAGGTTGTGGTGGCCGGGAGCGGCCACTGCACTCCAGTCTGGGCAACCGAGTGAGACTCCAACTCAAAAAAAAAAAAAATTGCTTAAGATGCTTTTCAGATCCTGAATTCCAGCGGAATGGCGGAGGCAAACACCAACTAGCTTGAAGACCCCACAGATAAATTGAGTCAGCATGAGGATACAGCTTCTTCATCCCCCTGTGTCTTCACCCTGCACGCTTCAGCCAATCAACAAGCCCACACCTCGGCCCACTTCAAACCTTTTAAACCTCCAGACCCAGACTCCTCGAGGAGGCAGGTTTGAGGCTTCCTCCTGTCTCTTCATCCGGCTGCCTTACGATTGTGAAACTCTTTATCTGCTGCAACCTGCAGTGTCAGTGTATCAACTTGCCGCACTTCCTGCAACAGATCTGTTATGGCCACAACTGCACCCTGTGTACATTGAGATCTAGATTACTGTTTTTCCTCTATCTTCTCATTTACCATTTATAACACCCCTTCCAGTCTTCCTTGTGTCCTTTCTTGGTTTAATTTCTCTGTTGCACTTATCACCATACAATGCACTATGTATCTTTTTTAAAGACAAAAGCAAAATTTGAACACTTTATTAAAAAATAGCCACACACAGCACATTGAAAAACACCATAAGCCGGGCTCGGTGGCTCAGTCTGTAATCCCGCACCTTTGGGAGGCTGAGGTGAGTGGATTGCCTGAGCCCGCGGGTTCGAGAC
>NW_007249233.1:498782-502335 GCF_000164805.1 Carlito syrichta
CACTCCAGTCTGGGTGACAGTGAGACTCCAACTCAAAAAAAAAAAAAATAATAATAATAATAATAAATAAAAAGAAAAACAACATATAATTAAAATAATACATACTTGGGATCAGATGCAGTGGCTCACACCTGTAATCTCAGGCTGAGGCATGAAGATCTCTTGAGGTCAGGAGTTTGAGAGCAGCCTGGGCAACATAGTGAGATCCCATCTCTATAAAAAAAACAAACAAAAAATGACCCATGTGTGGTGATGCATGCCTGTATTCCTGGCTACTTGGGAAGCTTAGGTGGGAGGATCTCTTGAGCTCAGGAGTTTGAGGCTGCAGTGAGCTATGATCGTGCTGTTGTACACTCCAGTCTGGGTGACAGAGTGAAACACTGTTTCTAAAAATAATAATAATAATACATATTTGGAACAAGACTTTTTTTTTTGAGTTGGAGTCTCACTCTGTTGCCCGGGCGGGTCTCGAACCCGCGGGCTCAGGCAAGTTGCCTGGGCGTGTCTTGAACCCGCGGGCTCGTGCAATTCACTCACCTCAGCCTCCCAAGGCACGGGATTACAGCCTGAGCCACCGAGCCCGGCTGAAACAAGACTTAAAGAAACAAAAGCCTAGTTACATTTTGGCATCTTTCTAGATAAGCTTTAATTTCTTTCTTATTAAAGTTTTAAAATAACTTTAGTCAGGTGCAGTGGCGCATGCCTAAAATCCCAGCACTTTGGGAGGCCATGGTGAGAGGATCACCTGAGTCAAGGAGCTTGAGACCAGCCTGGGCAATACAGTGAGACCTCGTCTCTACAATACATTTTTAAAAATTAGCTTGGCACAGTGGTGTGCACCTGTAGTCCCAGCTACTTGGAAGACTGAGGTGGAAGGATCGCCTGAGCCCAGCAGGTCAAGGCTATGGTAGCTGTGAGCATGCCACTGCACTTGAGCCTGGGCGAGAGAGTGAGCCTCTGACTCAAAAAAAGAAAGAAAAACTTTAATCAAATTTAACAAAGTTTAATTCAGCACAGAATGATTAGTGAATTGAATAGCCCCCCAAACCAGAATCAGTCTAGGCTTTGGTGATGCTGCATGGTTGGAGAGGGTTTATGGGCAGGAAAACAAAAGTGACCTATGGAAAACTGAAGCGAGATACAGAAGCAGCTGGACTGGGTATTTGCTTTATTTAAAAATGATTCAAATAGTTGGTCACATTTGGCCAAAACTCAGGTGACTGGTGCAAGAGGAAGTTACAGTCTGTTTATACATCAAGTTAGGTTACAGTTTGCTAGGGATGGAGAAAGCATTAGGCAGAACTTAAAATAAATAAAGAGGCAGCTTAGGCTATTTTTTTTTTTTTGAGTTGGGGTCTCACTCTGTCACCCAGACTGTAGTGCAGTGGCACGATCATGGCTCACTATAGCTTTGACCTCCTGGACTCAGGTGATCCCCTGCTCAGCCTCCAAAGCAGCTGGGACTACAGGTGAGCACCACCACTCCTGGCTAATTTAAAAAAAATGTTTGTAGAGGAAACGTCTCACTATGTATGTTTCTTAGGCTGGTCTTGAAATCCTGGGTTCAAGCAATCCTCTTGCCTTGGCCTCTCAAATTGCTGGAATTACACACCTGAGTCACCATATCTGGCCCTGAACTTAACTTAAACAGAAGTATAATTGGTATACAATAAGTTGCATATATTTAAAGTGTACATTTTGACGCATTTTCACATGTGTACACCTGTGAAGCCATCATCACAATCAAAATAAGAAACATACATATGCTGGGCTCGGTGGCTCAGCCTGTAATCCCGCGCCTTTGGGAGGCTGAGGTGAGTGAATTGCCTGAGCCCACAGGTTCGTGACCCGCCTGGGCAATTTGGCGAGACCTCATCTCTACAAGAAATCAAAAATTAGCCGAGTGTGGTAGTGCACGCCCGTAGTTCCAGCTACTTAGAAGGCTGAGGCAGAAGGATCACCGGAGCCCAGCAGGTCGAGGCTGCGGTGGCTGGGAGCGGCCACTGCACTCCAGTGTGGGCGACAGAGTGAGACTCCAACTCAAAAAAAAAAAAAAAAGAAACATACATATTATTCTTAACACATGATGTACCTCATTTATTTGTTTGCTGCGTCTTCTCCGGCAAAATGAAACTCCATGAGTGGAAATTTTTTTAACCTCTTTTTTGCTCTTTTGTACTCCCAGTGGTTTGATTCAGGATAAACATCTAGAACAAGGATAACCACACAGTAGATGATGAGTCATAATTGTTTTGTTTTGTTTTTGAGTTGGAGTCTCACTCAGTCGCCCAGACTGGAGTGCAGTTGCTGCTCCCGGCCACCGCAGCCTCGACCTGCTGGGCTCCGGTGATCCTTCCGCCTCAGCCTTCCAAAAATCCAGAACTACAGGCGTGCACTACCATGCCCAGCTAGTTTTCGGTTTATTGTCGAGATGAGGTCTCGCCAAGTTGCCCAGGCGGGTCTTGAACCCGCGGGCTCAGGCAATCCACTCACCTCAGCCTCCCAACGGTGCGGGACTACAGGCTGAGCCACCAAGCCCGGAGAGTCAAAATTGTTAAAGGATTTTTACCTTACTCTTGTTTACCCAAACAGCCAGCTTACATGACTTCTTGGTTTTTGTTACCCAAAGTTCAACCTTAAAAAGAACTTAGGTTAGAGGCTGTGGATTCAAATGCCTATAAAGCTCCCACAAGTGTTGTAAATGAGGAAAGTAAGCATGGGCATATGAGGGGAGCTTCCTCTACAATCGGAATTATCTTTTTGGAAGGTGAGCTCCTTGGAGTACAGGCTTCCCCTGTTAGGTAAATATTCTAGGAAGCCATCGGCATCAGTGTCCCAGGTAGTGTTGTTGTTAGGGAATGCATTGCAGAAGAAACGTCCTGAGTTGTGGCAAACAGGCGACAGGTTTTTCCACCATGACAACACACCTGCCCACACCACGCTGAGTGTCCAGCAGTTCTTGACCAAAGTTGGCATGACACCTGAGCACCACCCCCCCTACTCACCCCGTCTTGCCCCAAGTGACTTTTTTTGTTTCCCCAGATGAAAAAGTTCTCCAAGGGAAATGTTTTGCTGATTGTGAGAATCAAACTCATCTGTCCAAAATCAAAGGAAGGACAGAGAGACACGAAGTTCAGCAGAAGCGAGACTTTAATGATGGGCTTGCAAGATTGGGCGTCTGGTGGACAGGCACATGGAAGCAGGAAGATCCAGCACTTTTACCCTTAAAACGCAGTTTCCTCTCCTGGTTCCTCACTGGAAGGTGCTGCAGAAGTGACAGGTTTTCCTGTATGACGCCTACATGTCACATTTTGATTGGCTTACAGAATCATTTCATTGGCATGTCCTATTTGCCGATGGGCTTACCGAATCATTCTGATCGGATCCCGCCAAAAGTTTAAACATGAAGCCCGGCAAAGTAAAAAGCCCACGAAAAGGAAGCGTAAGGAAGCGGGAAGTGAGTCAACAAAAGAGAAGCACAAAGCATTTAAAAGCCATCTTGAGAATTCAAGTAAAGCTAGGCTCCAATTTTTTTTTTTTTTTTTTTTGAGTT
>NW_007249233.1:502397-518147 GCF_000164805.1 Carlito syrichta
GGCTCAGGCAATCCACTCACCTCAGCCTCCCCAAGGCGCGGGATTACAGGCTGAGCCACCGAGCCCGGCTTCCAATTTGAAAAGAAATCACTATTCTTATTTCTCACACTGATGTAGAGAGGTGAAACAAAAAAAATGGCAGAAGCACTAAAAGACATAAAAATTGGCAAATTCAAAACTGTTTTGAGCAGTGGAACAGGTGTTTGGATAGGTGCTTTGCATCAAATGGAGAATATTTTGAAGGTGACTGCAGTTTAAATATGTAAGAGTAAATACACAACTTTTTAATAAATAAATTTTGTTTGGGGGGTTTCCCTTCTCATAAGGCGATGTGGAATGGTGAAGATTGTGGCAAAGTCTAGAGTGGGAGCCAGCAAGCCACAACCAGTTGCGTGTTTTGTCTACAGAGTTTAATTGGAACACAGCCATGTCTGTTCATTTACATGTTGTCCATCCTTTCTTTTGCACTACAACAGCAAGATTGAGTAGCTGTACCAGAGGTAATGACATGACCTACAAAACCTACGATATTTACCATTTTGGATCTTTACAGAAAAAATTTGACAACCACTGGTTAAGACCAACAGGAGGTGCAGCAGGCTGTCACCAGGGAAGGGTGTGGGCCCAGTGCTAACAGGCCTTTCGTTTGGGGAATGTAAACTTTCCTAATTTCTGTAAATGAAGTAAACATTATTTTTTTTAACACATGGGTATTGGCAAAATCATCTTACAAACTGGATACAACCCAGAGGTACCAGTATCCACATCGGGTTGAGTGGGTGGGACAGAGGCAACCTCAGCAATGCTTCCCACGTGTCCTAAGCATTGCCCAGAGTGGCAGGGAGTCTTTGAACCTGACTGAGCCATCGGAAAGGATGATGATGTGCCGGACAGCTTCCATTTGCCCCTCTGTATTTGTAATTGTCAGCTGTTGCCATAAAAGTGCTGCATAACAAATAAATAATGACAAAAGAACCCCACAAAGCCTCAGGGATGTAGAACAATATTTCCTCATCTCCCAGGATCTGTGGAGTTCTCGCCCATATCAGCAATTGGGTGGGTTTTCTTGTTTGCCTGCAGGTTGGCTCTGCTCCACATATGTCTCTCATCCTGACAGTCAGGATGCTTTGGGTGGCAAGTGACAGAGACCTCAAAGCGGCTTAAGCAAAAAAGAAATGTATTGGTTCACATACGTTTTTTTAAAAAATCTGCTTCAGGCATGGTTGAATCTAGGCTCAAGGGGTATCATCAAAATTCTGCGATTCTCTGCTTCTTCTAATTGGGATTCCCTTTCAGGAAGGTTTACTGGAGGAGCCCCAGAGTCAAATGCTCACAGTTTATTTCCTTAAATATAAAGAGAGCATCTCTTTTCAGAGTGCTATTTCCAAAGTTTATAATTGAGTCTCATGGGCTGGCCTAGGATGCATGGGCATCTAAAAATCAATATCACAGCTGGAAGCTGGTGGATTATGCTAATGACTGGGTCTGATTCACATGGAAGATGAGTGGTTCACTCTTACATTCAATTATTAATTCAACAAGTATCTATTCAGTGCTTATTGTAGGCTAGGAACTTTTCTAAGTGCAAGGAATGCAGAAATCACCCCCAGCAGAGAAAAATTCTGGTTCCCCCAGAGATCACATCTTCCTGGAGGGAGACAGACAAGAAAAGATAAACACGGCCGAGCTCAGTGGCTCAGCCTGTAATCCCAGCACTTTGGAAGGCTGAGGCGAGTGGATTGCCTGAGCCCGTGGGTTCTAGATCCACCCAGGCAACTTGGCGAGACCTCGTCTCTACAATAAATCAAAAATTAGCTGGGCATGGTAGCGTGTGCCTGTAGTTCCACCTACTTGGAAGGCTGAAGCAGAAGGATTGCTGGAGCCCAGTGGGTCGAGGCTGCGGTGGCTGGGAGCATGTGACTGCACTCCAGTCTGGGTGACAGAGTGAGACTCCAACTCAAAAAAAAAAAAAAGAAAGAAAAAAGAAAAGAAAGATAAACACATCAAATGTGCATATACCCAATAATAATCAAGCCTGTGGAGAAAAAACAAGCGAGGAAAGAGGATGGGGTTGTAAGAGTGGCGGTGTTGCCATTTCTAATAGGGTGGGTAGGGACGTTCTCCACGTGAGTACAGATCTGAATGCCTGAAAGAAGGAGCATCAGGATATCTGTGGGGGCTGGCATTCAAAGTGGAAACAGTGCATGGGCCCTGAGGCAGCAGTGTGTCTGGTGTGTCCGAGGAAGAGCAGGGTGACCGGGATGACCGGAGCAGAGTGAGTGGAGGAGGCATGAGGCAGGAGAGGAGGGCGGCAGGGGAGGGGTAGGGATTGGTGGGACCTGAGTGGCTCAGACAAGACCAGTAACCAGGTCTTCTGCTCTGGTGCAGTGCACCCTGCTCCTCTCCAAGCAGGCTCCTCTGTGTAACCTTTGACTCCCTGCCTCATCCCTGTGGCTCAATGACCCTTCGTGGTCACCCTCCCTGGCCCTGCGTTTTCCCTTCCCTCTGGTTCCCTAATGCTAGGCTTGCACCATTGCAGACGATCCTGTATCCATGGACAATGGCAGCGTGATCGTCTGTTACTGAACGCTGCTAGGCGACTTGACACAGTCATACGGTTGTCCCCTATCCGGACAGCACTTTAGTTTGCAAAATCTTCATACAATGCTCAAACTTAACTTTTGTAAGAACCCGTGGGAGCAGTAGAATTAATCCTGTTCTGTAGCTGTGGAGACGGAGGCACAGGGTTTCTCAAGCTCAGCCGAAGAATTATTTGTAGCTGGGAGCTGCTCTGTGCTCTGTGGGATGTTCAGCGGCATCACTGGCCTCTGTCCACTAGATGGCAGCACCCTCTCCACTCCTCCCCTTGCCACAGTTCCCCGGGAGGCAAAATCGCCTCCATTGGCTCAGAACCGCGGGACAATTGGATTCAGGTAGTGTAATGGCTCTAAGGAGAGATACTGTATGTGATTTGATGGAAGTGTCCTCAAAGTCAGGAAGGATGTGGTCATGATCAATGGAGTTCCAGTAACCACTTTGTACCATGAGGAGGCCTTGAGACGGGAAACATCAACATAGCAGGTACCTGAGTTTTAAACTCTGTGGTATATGATTCCAGCCCTGAACCCACCACCTCTACACTTCAAAGATAAAATGCTAGGTTCGAGTGACTGCTATTTGGGGCTTTCGTACTGTTCCCAAATCAAATATTTTTAAACAAAAGGATAAAAAGGTTTTCACAATAGAAGGTTTTCACAATAAAAGGATAAAAAGAGTAGAGGAAATGAGGCTAAAAGAATTCATCACTTTAAAAATTATTATTCCACCACATTCATGTAATGAGAAGTATAAGGTTCTGGAGTTAGATTCTAGGGGTGGGATGGGGGGTTGGGCTGGCATTGCTTCTAGTCACTTCTTGTTCTCTCCCACCCACTCTCCCCCTAACTCCCCATCACTGCACTAGTCCTCATTCCTGTAACAGCTGACCCTTTGCTCTGACAATGTTAGAGCTGTGCACTTAGGAGATATGAGTGGTTATGTTTATTGGAGAGTAGTGGAGAGTTGCTACCATCCAGAACTTGCTTCAACTTAAAATTCAGCATTACAGTCCTAAAAGGCGTCAGCCTCCCCCACAACAGCAGATTCTGGCCTGCCAACCTGAGATGGGTTCCTCCTCTCCCTGCCTGGCATTCACTTTCCCTTCTCCTGGAAGAAGCTCTGATGCTCTTTTGAGAGCCACACCTTCCTGACTCTCCACATGAATTCTGCCTGTGCGGGCCGCCCTTCTCTTCTTCCCAGACCCAGATCTGGCCAATCAGTCTTTTCCATGTCTACAGTGACCATTGTGTAACTCAAGGCAGACCAATGAGAACTGATCCTGGGAATGTTGCTAGAACCAATGGGGGAGAAAAAAGGTGTAGTAGATTTCTGAAGATAGCAAAATAGCAAATCCCAAATATGTCCACATTCTAATCTCTGGAAACTGTGAATACAGAGGATGCCAACAAAATGGATATGCATTTTAAGAAAGGAAAAACTATTAAAACTGTAATATTCAACATATACTAATAACAAAAGATGAAAGCATGTCATGTTTGACTTCTGCAATTACAAGAGGTGCTCAAAGTGGTTACCATCAGCATCCAGACACTTCTGATTATGGCAAACATCTCTTAACATCCCTTAAAAATTTGTATACTTTTTTTTTTTGAGTTGGAGTCTCACTCTGTCACCCAGACTGGAGTGCAGTGGCACGCTCCTGGCCACCGCAGCCTCGACCTGCTGGGCTCCGGCGATCCTTCCGCCTCAGCCTTCCAAGGAGCTGGAACTACAGTTATGTGCTACCACACCCGGCTAATTTTTTTTTGATTTCTTGTAGAGATGAGGTCTCGTCAAGTTGCCCAGGCGGGTCTCGAACCTGCGGGCTCAGGCAATTCACTCACCTCGGCCTCCCAAAGCGTGGGATTACAGGCTGAGCCACCGAACCCAGCCAAAATTTGTATACTTTTTTTTGGCACCCCTGGTATATTAGGCTACACAGCAAAGGGGAGTTAAGGTTGCAGAGAAAATTCAAGTTGCTAATCAATGGACACTGGGATGGGGAATGCTTCACTGGATTAGCCAGGTGGGCCTCATGTCATCAAAAGGAGGCTTAAAAGTGGAGGAGGAAGGCAGGAGACAAGAGGGAGAGTTGGACAGACAGCAGCCTAAGGACCTGGCCAGAGGTTACTGGCCTTGAAGACAGAGGAAAGGAGCCATGAGCCAAGGAGTGTGGGCTGCCTCTGGGAAGGAAGGAAGGAAGGAAGGAAGGAAGGAAGGAAGGAAGGAAGGAAGGAAGAAAGAAAACAGCAAGAAAACAGTCCCTACCCCCCCAGAACCTCCAGAAAGGACCACAGCCCTGCTGACACCTTGGTTTTACCCAGTGAGACCACTTTCAGACATCTGATCTCTAGATTATAAGATAATAAATGTTGCTCAAGTTACTAAGAGTGCCGGTCATTTGTTACAGCAGCAATGAGAAATTGATACAGAAGGATCTGACCCATCTGCTGGGTTGCTGGGCTGGCAGATACGGCGCTCATCGAGAGAAAGGAGCTTTCCTGGGGACAAAGCCCTCCAGAAGACAGTGATGCTGAGAGGCAGCTGGACAAGATGTGGGAGCCCCTGGGTATAGCCGCGTTTAAAATGAATTCCTCCTTGTGTGAACACTGAAGGTTTGTTTCTGTCCCATGCCGCCACCATGGTCATGAAGAAGGCAGAATGCGCCCCACTGGGCAGGCACTGGCAGTGCTGTGCTCAGTCCGTTTGCCCCTTGATGCAGACAAGTATCTCCGCCTTGAAATATATTTTAAAGGTTTTTTGTTTTTTTTTTTGAGTTGGAGTCTCACTCTGTCGCCCAGACTGGAGGGCAGTGGCCGCTCCCAGCCACTGCAGCCTCGACCTGCTGGGCTCTGGCGATCCTCCCGACTCAGCCTTCCAAGTAACTGGACTACAGGCGTGCGCTACCACGCCCGGCTAATTTTTTGATTTATTGTAGAGACGAGGTCTCACCAAGTTGCCCAGGTGGGTCTCGAACCCGCGGGCTCGGGTAATCCACTCACCTTAGCCTCCCAAGGCGCGGGATTACAGGCTGAGCCACCGAGCCTGGCTTAAAGGTTTTTTAAAGTTATTATTTTTTCTCTCTTACTCCTAAAAATGTGACCTTGAAGCACACCTTAGAAGTTAATTTTCTCCCTTTTCTCATGAGACATTCCCTTGCACCACACACACCTATTTAGCCATATGTTGGTTTAGAAATTCCTGGGATTATCCTTGTAACATACCAGATGTGAAGACCCAGGTGTGAAACTCTCTCACCCTTAGAGATGGCTTCAAGGCGATTCATCTACTACCTGGCCGTAGCTGAGACGGAATCAGGCAGCAGCCCAGATGGACAATGACTCAAGACAGACACTGGAATGAGATGTGCAGACCCTACACTCCACCCAGCTCCCCATGTCCAGCTTGCCTCTTTAAACCCCTGCACACAGACTCAAAGTTGAGACGAGACATGAACCCAGTCATCTCCTCAACTGCTGGCATCTGAATAAAATGGCTTATTTCTACCACACCTCATCTTGTGTGTATTTGGGGGTCTCACTATGCTGCCCAGGTTGGTCTTGAACTCCTGGGCTCAAGTGATCCTCCTGCCTCAGCCTCCTGAGTAGCTGGGACTACAGGCATGTGTCAACTGGCTGGTTAGAGCTCCTTTCTTTAATCCCCAGATTATCACTTTCTCCTTGGACTCTCTTGCTTTGGAGACTCACCAGAACTCCTTCCAAATCATCTCATTTCCTGGTTCAGAGTCTCTCAGACCACCAACCTTGCCTCAAACTAACCTTTGCCTTCCTACTGACATTAAGGTAGCTGGATAAATAAGGAGCTACGCCCCTCCTGAACTCCTTGGCAGTCGGAAAAACAAATGAACAAAAACAGAAGTGGAGACAATATTTGAAATTAAATTTTTATAGTCTTTATCCTGAGTCCGCTCTTAGGCAAGGTCGCCTTTCCTCTGCAGGATGATGTGGGCGTAGAAACACAGACAGGCCTCTTGCCTTGATGAACCTGATATCTATGGGGGAGAGAGATACCAGCTGCAGGGTCACACAGACAGAAAAAAGGAGTCTCAGGCACCAACGAGTTCACAGGGACACTGGAGCTTATAAAAATTGGGTTTCCCTTCCTCTATGAGGTTAGGAAGAGCTTCCCTGAGGAAGCGACAGGAGCTGAAAGTAAAAGAATGCTTAGATGGGTTTTGGTGACGAAGGGAAGAGCACTTCCGGCAGGGAAAACAGCAGGTGCAAAGGCCCTCTGGCAGGAGGGAACACTCAGGAGACAGAGAGAAGGTAAATGTATCTGAGGGGCAGAGAACAAGGGGGGGGGGTGTTGGTGGGAGAATGCGGGGTTCCAGCAGGGCCCTGTGGGCTGAATTAAGGATTGGGTCTTTATCCAATACAACGAGTGCTATTGAAAGGTTTTGAACTGAGTTTCCTGACACAGAAGCCAGAACTAGTCTGACCACAGCAAGCCTGGGTCTTGTAAATATGTTTCCACAGTAGATTTCTAAAGCAGGAGTTCAGACGGATTTGGTAACCATAGAGATGGCTACGTGGACACTAACAATTCTAACAATAAAGCTACACACTTGGGAAACTGAGAGTTATAAAATAGAATGGGTTCTGAATGAGCATTGAGTAGCCTGGGCTGATGGGAGGTGCTAGAAACCACATTACGCCAACATAGAGTCTGGCATCTGAAATGGTGACCTGCCGTGTGTATGAATGAAACCCAGAGCCCACAGAGCCAAGGCGCGGGTGCCATAGCAACTCTGGGACTAAAGGGTCTTTCTCTGGTATATCACAGGGGGCCTCAACGCCTGGGGGTGGGCGAGGGGGGGGAGGAAAGGAAATGAACGTACGGAGTGTCTGTCATCCACTAGGCACCCTCACAATCAATAGCTATTTCATGTTAATAAGCACTTGTCAAAGTAGAACGAATTATCCCCCTCCTGAAGTTGATGAAACCGACACTCCGAGAACCGACGTTGGTGGCCGTGTCCATAGTGCCAGGCGCTGTGGCTGCTTCCCCCACAGCTGTGCCCGCTCCCTTCCACCCCGCGTGTAGAACACATCTCCACCGACCCACTGACGGAGGCTGAAGATGCCAGATCCTCGCTCTCCAGCTTCCTCTGCAGCCAAAAGACTAAGACACAGGGCCCATTGCTGCCAGCCTCCTGCAGGGGAGGTCGGATAGCGAGAGGACGGACTTCCAGGAGAGGATTTTCTTCCAGATAAAAGGAGGCGTGCGGGAAGTAGAGTCTCTCTTCTTTAACCAGATGTTTCTGGGTCCTCATATGACGTGTGGGAATTTGGTGGCCATCTGGAGATCATATGGTGACAAGTATAAGAACCAAAACAGCACCCTGAGGCTGGTGGGGCAGAAGGAGGGAAAGAACCTGGGTCCTTGGTACCATCATGGCGGAATCACACCTGGGACCCCTACCGGCTGCAATTTTATGAGTCTGAATGGCCTTATTGTTTGTGCTAATTAAGCTAATTAATCGACGAATCTCTTACTTGCAGCTTAAAATAGCAACACGGTGAGAGTCTCCTCATTGTCCCCCAGGATCAGCCCTCCCCGACTTGTGAGAATCCCCAAGGCCTGAGCGGAGTCCATGGCGGTCCCGCAAAAGAACGTGTTTCCCAGCTTCCTTTGCAGCTCCTGGGCCACGTGGCTACGTTCTGGCCAATCGGATGTGAGCGGAAGTGACGTGTAACTCCGGGTCAAGCTCTTAGCCGCCCGCCCTCCCGCACCTGGCCCTCTCCACCCTACTTAAGGGTGACGAGGGGAACAGACTCAGAGAGGGAAGCGAGGACTTGAGATGACAGACCTGGACTGTCACATGAGGGAGAAACAAACGTCTCTCCTGTTTAAGCCACTGTTTTAAGGTAACAGTTACAATGGCTTATTCTGTCCTCTAACAACATGATACAGTAACCTAGTCAGGGTTCTTGTTGCAAGCCACACAGGGATGGGGTGGAGGGGAGGCTTCTACAGTGGGAGGTGGCTTCTGTGTCCCCCAGGACGCCACACAGAGGGGAGGGCCTTCCCCCACAAGGAGCAGGGGTTGGATGTTGGGGGGTTAATGGTCACAGCTGCCGTATTAAACGCTCCCTAAATATGATAACTTCCGTTTCTGGAGCGCTGACCACGTGCCCAGCCCAATTCTATGTGCTTTACCTCCAGTTACCCATTTAACCTTGTGAGATGAACATTAGACATAATTTTGTTTTGCAGATGAAGAAACTAAAGCACAGAGAGGTGAAGTAACTCACTCTTCCTCCAACAGGCCAAGTACACTTCTGCCCTGGGGCCCCTCTGCCTGGAAAGATCTTACCCCAGGAATCCATTCACAGGGTTCATATGTCACCTCTTCACTGACACCTTCTCAACCACTTTATTTAAAATGGCACCACTCCCTCCCACTTCCACTCTACTACCCATAGGATGACCGCATAATATGTAATCCAAACTAGGATGTGTTTGAGTAAAAGGGTGCATTAATAATAGTTATGGCCAGGTGTGGTAGCTCATGCCTGTAATCCCAGCACTTTGGCCGAGGTGGGGGGATCACTTGAGCCGAGAAGTTTGAGACCAGCCTAGGCAACATGGCAAGACCTCATCTCTACAAAAAACTCAACAATTAGCTGGGTGTGGTGGCATTCACCTGTAGTTCCAGTTACTCATGAGGCTGAGGCAGAAGGATCATCTGATCCCTAGAGACGGAGGCTGTGGCGAGCTGTGAGCATGCCACTGCGCTTCAGCCTGGATAACAGAGAACCTGATCCAAAGGGGAAAAAAGTTATACCAGGGCAACAGACAGAAATCAGGGCTGTCCCTGATATATGTCATCCTTTCCAACCCCCTCCTCTGCTTGATTTCTCTCTGTAGCACATATGTAGCACATACTACTCCCTATCAACTACATATTTTCCTTATTTATTCATTTATTGTCTGTTTCCACCTACTAGAATATAAACCCCACGAAGGCAGTCATTATTCTCTATTTTGTTTACTGTTCTGTCTCCAGAACCTAGCACAGTGCCTGCATACAGTAGTCACTCAATAAATGAATCAGTGAATAAATGAATGAAATGAGCATGTGGTGCTGATGGGAAGGATGTAAATAGAAGTTTTAAGGTTTCTTTCTGTAACAGACTAAAAAAAGGCCATTTTGGTTATATTAGAACAGCCATTTAGAAAAAAATCTTAGAAACTTGTATTAGGAAACTTTCCTTTGTAATTGAGTCAGGCTGAATGTAGAAGCTGCTTGAATTTAAAAGTGCACATTCCCCCCCCCCCCCCACTGCGCACTGCTCCCCCTTTCCTCTTCTAACCCAGTCTTGCCCAATTGGTCAACAGCTGGGCAGACCAGTTCATTTGATAATTAGGAGACATGAATGAGCTGCACATCTCTAATAAAAGCCTTTGCAAGATTAGAAACGGACTCTGTTGAAACTCCATGTTCCCTCTGTTAGAGGCCAGGACTCTGGAAATAGGGGTTTGTGACAACTGTATTTTAAAATAATTTAAAGCTGTCATTTTTAGATGTTGTGACTTTCTCTTCCTTCCAAATGTTGCAATTGTCTGTCCCTTCCTTTGGAAAACTGGAAAATGTTAACATAGACCTTGCATTATGCTAAAACTGCATGTGGACCTTAAACTTGGGTGGGTGAAGGGTTATGAATCTTTACTGGAATGTGTTTGTGTTGCTGTGAGCAGTTTTTCTGGTAATGATGCTGACTGGTCTCCCTGTAACCTGGTTGCAGAATAAATGAATCCCCTTTTCTCCCAATCTCTGCCTCTCATCTTTAGGTGGCCATGAGGGAAGCAGCTGATTTAATGGATTAGACCATAAAACTTCGGGCTCAGAAGGGGCTCAGGGTTCAAAGGTAGAAGCCTCCTCGCCCACTGGTTGGCAATTCCTGAGCCTAGCCACAGCCAGAGGGGGAGGCCTCAAAGAACCAGGCCTGGCGCAGTCACCCATGCCTCGAAGTGCGGCCCTTCCTGTGGGAAGAGTCCTCTTGGACCAGGCCACCGTCCTATCTCTCAGCTCTGTGTCTGTCCCCAGCCCCAACTTTCTCCAGCACGTGGAGCTGTTGGTCCTTGACCAACCCAGCCCTGCCCTGTGTCTGTTCTCCCTGCCTTGAACCTGAGCACTCCCACCTCCGCCTGACAGCCTTCCAAGACCTTGAAAACTCAGTGAGAGTGAAGGTGCAGGAAACTGACATAGGAGTTTGGCTGAAGTGTCAACAGGCACAAAACCTGGAGAGAAGTCCAGCTAATGGCTAATTTTGAAGGGCTTGTCTCCTACAACCCAGCAGCATCATTTGTGGAAAGATGTTCAAGCCGCTTATGCATGTGATCAAAGATACCTGGATAAGCCTGCTCATTGCAGCAGTTTGTAAGAGAAAACAAACAAAACAAAACAAAACTGAAGAAGAATTAATACTGATAAAATGTTGGTACCAACCAAGGTGATCTACAGATTCTATGTAATGCCTATAAAAATTTTGATGATGTTTTTCACAGATATAGAAAAAAATTTCTACATTTATGTAGAACTACAATAGACCACAATTAGTCAAAGCAATTTTGAACAAAAAGAACAAAGCTGGAGGCAACCACACTACCTGACTTCAAAATATATTACAAAGCTACAGTAATCAAAACAGCATGACACCGGCATAAAAACACACATGTAACCAATAGAACAGAATAGAGAGCCCAGAAATAAATCCATGCATTCATAGCTAATTAATTTTCTTTTCTTTTTCTTTTTTGAGTTGGAGTCTCACTCTGTCACCCAGACTGGAGTGCAGTGGACACTCCCGGCCACCACAGCCTCGACCTGCTGGGCTCCAGTGATCCTTCCACCTCAGTCTTCCAAGTAGTTGGAACTACAGGTGCACGCTACCACACCTGGCTAAGTTTTGATTTATTGTAGAGATGAGGTCTCGCCAAGTTCCCAGGTGGGTCTTGAACCCGTGGGCTCAGGCAATCCGCTCACCTCAGTCTCCCAAAGCGTGGGATTACAGGCTGAGCCACCGAGCCCGGCTTGCCAATTAATTTTCAACAAAGGTGCCAAGAACACACAATGGGGAAAGAAAGTTTCAATAAATAGTATATTGAATATTCAACTAGATATTCATGTGAACGAAAGAAATTAGACCCCTATCTCACACCATATACCAAAAAGACAACTTAAAATAGATTAAAGTTAGCATAAGACCTGAAACTTATTATAGAACTACTAGAAGACAACACAAGGGAAAAACTCCATGACATTGTTCTGGGCAATCATTGTTTTGGATGTGGCCCCCAAAATACAGGCAACAAAAGAAAATAGACAAATGAGATTACATCAAACTAAAAAGCTTCTGCACAGACAAGAAAACAATCGGCAGGGTGAAGAGAAATTACAGAATGAGAGAAAATATTTGCAAGTCATACATCTGATAAGGGATTAACATCCAAAATGTATAAGAAACTCAACTCTGTGGTAATAAAGCAAATAACCTGAATTTAAAAAGATGGGCAAATGATCTGAACAGACATTTCTCAGAAAAAGCCATATAAATGACCAACAGGTACATTTAAAAATGCTTAACATAACCAATTATCAGCGAAACACAAAACTACAATGCGGTATGACCTCACATCTCTTAGAATGGTTATTATCAAAAATACAAAAAAAGTGTTGATGAGGAGAAAAGGGAAGTCTTGCATGATGTTGGTGGGAATGCAAATTAGTACAGCCATCATGGAAAATAGTATAGAGGTTCCTTAAAAAATTAAAAAATAGGCGGGGCTTGGTGGCTCAGCCTGTAATCCCAGCACTTTGGGAGGCCGAGGTGAGTGGATTACCTGAGCCTGAGGGTTCAAGACCAGCCCAGGTAACTTGGCGAGACCTCATCTCTACAATAAATAAAAAACATTAGCCAGAGGTGGTAGCACACGCCTGTAGTTCCCGCTACTTGGAAGGCTAAGGCAGGAGGCTTGCTGGAGCCCAGCAGATCGACGTTCGTGGGTGGCCGTGAGCATGCCACTGTACTCCAGCCTGGGGACAGAGTGAGACTCCAACTCAAAAAAGAAAAAAAATTAACAAATAGAGCTCCTTGAACAATTATCATAATATTATAAGAAAGGTATTGGCAGTAGTGGGAAACTGCAGCGGGAGAGGTGGGATTGGCAGTTGAGGGAAACTGCTAGAGGAGGGAAGAGCACACCTTATCAACAAGGGTACCACCTGCATACTCAACATTTGTATACCTAACCCTGAATTGTACCCCCATCTTTAAAATAAAAAAAGCAAAAAAAAGAACCCCTCCTCCCCCAAATAGAGCTCCTTTGTGATCTAGCAATCCCGCTACCAGGTGTGTATCCACAGGAAATGGAATCAGTATGACCAACAGGCAATTGCCCTCCCACATTCACTGTGGCCTGAGTCACGAGAGCCAAGATACAGAATCAACCTAAGCGTTCATCAGTGGATAATGGATAAAGATGGGATATATGTGCATACACAATGGAGTACTATCCATCCTTTATAAAGAAGGACATCCTGTCGTTCGGGACAATGTGAATGAACCTAACTACGTTAAATGCAACAAGCCAGGCACACAAAGACAAACATGGCATGCTCCCACTTATATAAGGAATGAAAAAACTGAACTCACAGAAGCAGAGAGTAAAGTGGTGCTTCCAAGTAAAGCGAGTCTGGGGAGATAAAAAGATGTTGGTCAAAGGGTACAAAGTTTCAGTTAAAGAGGAGGAATAAGTTCAGTAGATCTATTGTACAACATGGTGACCATATGAGATAATAACAATGCATTGTATTCTTGTAAATTGCTAAGAAAATAGATGTTAAGTGTCCTCATCACAAAAATGATCAGTATGTGGGGTAACACACATGCTAATTTGCTCAGTTGAGCCATTCCACAATGTATACAGATTTCAAAACATGGTGTATGTGACAAATAGATACAATTTTTCATTTGTCCTGGGTACCCTCTACATCTGGCTGTTCATTTGTATCCTTTACAAAGTCTGACAATTAAGTCCACGAATGCATCCTAGCAAGAGTGCTACCTACCTCACTGCTGAATATCACTGCGTTCACCTTTGAAGTACTCCCCTCAGTAAGCTGGGCACCGACACCAGTGCCTAGTCCACCCGTCAAAGCAATTTTGGAACTCTTTTTCTGGAATGACCATCAGAGCTGTTGTCACATAAACCTTGACGTCCTGAATGTCATCAAAATGTCTTCCTTCAACATTTGCTTTATCTTTGGATAAAGAAAAAAGTCACCAGGAGCCAGATCAGGTAAGCAGGGAGGGTATTCCAATACAGTTATTTGTGTACTAGCTAAAAACCCCCTCACAGACAGTGCTGTGTCAGCTGGTTCATTGTCGTGATGGAAGAGCTCCTTCAGGACCATTTTTACACACACCTTTATCTTGCCAAGATTTTCAGTTAAGATTTTCCTAGCTATCTCTCTATCAATGTTTATTTGGTCTGCTATGCTTTTCACAGTCAGTTCACAATTTTGACACAATTCTATGAATTTTTGCAATGTTTTTTCATCATTTCTGCTCATTACTGGCTGTCCTGACCTCTCTTCATCAGAGATGTTTTCTCTCCCCTCAGAAAAACATTTAATCCATTTGTACAATGTCATTTCTTAATGGCATTATCCCCATAAACTTGGACTGTGTCCCTGATTTCACTTCCATTCTTGACAAATTTAACAAGAAATTTAATGTTTGTTCATGTTCTAATTCAAGCTCTGACATTCTTACAACGGCACAAAAAACATGCAACGACAATAATGAATGCCACTCAGCAAGACACTGCCACATGCAGACACGAGTGCAGCTGTGAGACACTGACATACCAAGGTTATGAAACCTTACCCAGCTGTTTGTACAGTGCTGCCCACGTAAGTGCACGGTGACAAGTTCACAAACTTAATGGTCAGACCCCATGACATCTTTTATAATAAAATGGTAACAGTAAATAAAACACTTTCCTAAAAACAAACTGGAAACAACTCCTTAGCAACAAGAAAGTGTGACAGAAGGATGTCATCACAAGACACTGTTGCAGAAGGATGTGGTAGCTCTGCATAAAATGATATGAAAAGCTGCCCACGATAAATTGCTGAGGAGAAAAAAGCAAGTTGCATAATCTCACTAATGCTGGGTTTTTAAAAATCCCACAACTGTAAGTGTGAGCACTCCATAAAAAAACCTGGAAGAAAGCGGTGGTGTAGACTGGAGAGGGGGACAGGCAGGCTTTGATTTTTGTGTGCATGGAAAATTCTGTATTGTGAGAATTTGTTATGGCTCGTATTAGCCTTGTAACAAAACAGGTAGAAACAGAAAGCGTTTGTTAATTAGTCCCAATTCAGTTTAGGTTCTGGGTCTGGAAAACGTTCCTTGATTCCCCCATTTCCCCTCCACAATCTCACCGCCGCCGCCCTCTCTAAGTCTCAGTGTTCTTTTCTGTACAATGAGTTTTCCTCATTTAACCTCACTACTTCTGAAGGCGCTCAATACATGGTACTTATTATTATCTTTGTCGGAATCACGGTTCATAGTCTGACTGCCCCGCCCGACTCCGACTAGTTGTGAGCCCCTCTTGGGGGGAACTTAGGAGTTAAGGGACAAAGAGTTCCAAAAAGACACCAGGAGGTGCAATTTTCCAGGATGGAGCGACTTCTGAAAGGAGCAAAGAGCGTCGGAAATCGTTCTTTGCGAGAAGTGCCGAAGTCTTCCGGAAAGAGCCGAAAAACTGAGAGACTAGGCCCAAAGCCGGCCACGAAAGCTACCGAGAGCTTCCGGAGAGAGCCGAGGAGTCGAGTAGCGAGGCTGACTAAGGTGCCGAGTGAGCACGGAGATAGCCGAAGGGATGAGAGGCGGGGTCACGAGCCTCTCCAGAGAGGCGCCGAAGACTTTGAAAAGAGCCGAAGGTTAGGAGGCGGAACCGCTCCCGTAGGCCGGATGTCGGAGGTGGAGGCGTCGAGTGGCCGAAGAAACCCGAGGGTTTCCGGAGTGAGCCGAAGCCTCGCGACAGTTTCCGGAGAGAGCGGATCGGCTCCGAGCTGCCGCGCCGACCGCAGTCATGGCGGAGGCCGGTGCTGCGGCGGCC
>NW_007249233.1:518453-522420 GCF_000164805.1 Carlito syrichta
GCCTGAGCCCGCGGGTTCCAGACCCGCCCGGGCAACTTGGCGAGACCTCATCTCTACAATAAATCAAAAGTTAGCTGTTGTGGTAGCGCACGCCTGTAATTCCGGCTACTTGGGAGGCTGAGGTGGAAGGACCACTGGAGCCCAGCAGGCCGAGGCTGCGGTGGCTGGGAGCGTGCCCCTGCGCTCCAATCTGGGAGACAGAGTGAGACTCCAACTCAAAAAAAGAAAAAAAAAAAAAAAAAAGAAACTACGTACCCTGGCGGCGTCAAACATATTTTTTCTTGGATCCAATTCGCGTGGTTCAAAACTGGGCTCTGCTATTGTTGCTCGTCGTTGAACTTGCCCTTTGGCCTTCCTGGGCCTTGGTTTCCCTGTTCTACTTGTTTCAACTTTAGGTCATTAACTCTTCATTAGTTTTTAAGAAACAGGAACTACAAGTACTAGAGCCATGCTCTCCGGGTTCAGATACTACCTCTGCTGCTTCGTCTGCAGCCTTTCAACAGATTATTTAGCTCTCAGCTTCAGTTTCCTCACCTGTGAAATGGAAGTCATAGTAGCAGTGTCCATGTCATAGGGATGTTGTGACTTTAGACGCGGTATGTGCCTGGCACATAGCCCTCAGTAAATGCTAGATTTCATTAAGTTGTATTTTGGGTTTTTTTTGTTTTTGAGTTGGAGTCTCACTCCATCGCCCAGACTGGAGTGCAGTGGCCGCTCCCGGCCACCGCAGCCTCCATCTGCTGGGCTCCGGCGGTCCTTCCACCTCAGCCTTCCAAGTAGCCGGAACTACAGGGGGGCACTGCCATGCCCGGCTAATTTTTTTTTTATTTTAGAGACTAGGTCTCGCCAAGTTGCCTGGGCGAGTCTAGAACCCGTGGGCTCAGGCAATCCACTCGCCTCAGCCTCCCAAAGCGCTGGGATTACAGGCTGAGCCACCGAGCCCGGCTGTTTTTATTTATTTATTTTTATTTTTTATTATAACATCATTGTGCACCATCTCCGTAAACCTTGTTCTCAGGTGAGAAACTGAGGCTTTTAAGGAGGGGAGGTGACTTGCCCAAGGTTACACAGCTAATAAGCAGCCCTCCAGGCCCCTGACGCATACCCTGCTGACTCAAAGACATTGGCTTTTCTTTTCTTTTTTTTTTTGAGTTGGAGTCTCACTCCGTCACCCAGACTGGAGTGCAGTGGCCGCTCCCGGCCACCGCAGCCTCAACCTGCTGGGCTCCGGCAATCCTTCCCCCTCAGTCTGCCAAGTAGCCTGAATTACAAGCATGCGCTACCACGCCCAGCTGATTTTTTGATTCATTGTAGAGATGGGGTCTCGCCAATTTGCCCAGGCGGGTTGTGAACGGCATTGGCTTTTCACGTGTATGCTTCTTTCATTAGTATTTTTAGGCACCTGTCTTACACTAGGACATTGTTAGGTGCTGGGAGATCTGGAGAAAAATTCAGTAGCAAACAGAGGCATCACTGCCCTTATAGAGATTTAATGATGATTTAAAGACGTTAATTTGTGTGTTCATATTTTCTGTTTTTACCCTCTCTGATATAAATTCCATGAAGCAGGATCGTAGCTGCCTTGTTTATTCTGTGTCCCCATTGATAGTCTCTATGTTTCTAGAAAAGTATCTTGAGCCTGATTGATGTTAAGCAAAGATTCAGTGGCTAGGTTTGTGTTCTCATGTTACAGTAGCAGAAACTGAGGCTTATAAAAGTGAATATAACTTTAAGGTTACACAACTAATAGGGAAGAGAGCTGGGATTGTACCCCATTCTTTCTGACTACCCAGATGGATCTCTAAGCCAGCACACCGCCCAGTCTGTTTGTGTCTTCATGGGGAATAAGAGTGACAAATGAAGTCCAGCCCTAAGGAGTGGTTTGGGGAAAGAGGAGGAAACTTTGGCAGTCCTAAACCTAGCTGTGGGGTGGTCTCAGGCATAGTCCTGCAGGATACTAGCGGGGAACCTTCCACATGAGTTAAGTTGTACCATTATCTGCAGCATTTCTAAATCTTTTTCCTGAAATAAGTAGAGACGGAAACACTAGCTCAAGCTTTGAAAATTAAGCTTACCACTAAAAAACAAGAATCCAACCCAATAACCAACCACTGGTTTCTTGGTTACAGGAATATCTGCCCCTGTTGTCTTTTTTGTGGACTATGCTTCCAACTGCTTGTATATGGAAGAAATCGAAGGCTCCGTGACTGTTCGAGATTATATTCAGTCCACCTTGGAGACTGAAAAAACTCCCCAGAGTCTCTTCAGCTTAGCCAAAACAGTTGGGCATGTTTTGGCTCGAATGCACGATGTAGACCTCATTCACGGCGACCTCACCACCTCCAACATGCTTCTGAAGCCCCCGCTGGCACAGCTGAGCATCGTGCTCATCGACTTCGGACTGAGCTTCATTTCGGCACTGCCGGAGGACAAGGGCGTGGATCTCTACGTCCTGGAGAAGGCCTTCCTCAGCACCCATCCCAACACAGAAGCGGTGTTTGCAGCCTTTCTGGAGAGCTACTCCACCTCCTCCAAGAAGGCCAGACCAGTGCTAAAAAAGCTGGACGAGGTGCGCCTGCGAGGAAGAAAGAGGTCCATGGTTGGGTAGGAGACTGTGGCAGCTGCTCGGTTGATGCTTTTTCAAAGAAGACTTGAAGGAGTACTACGTTGATGAGATTCGACCTACGTAAAGTTGTGCGGGTGTTTTTAGGTGGTGTCCTGATCATACTTGGTGAGCGTCATGACCTGCAACTTGCTGCTCTCAGGACTGACCATGCATGGAAGATGTGTTCTGGGCAGACAGGGTATCTAACCTCAGTCATGGCCAGGCTCTCTCTCAGCTTGTGACATGAATGCCTCATGCACATGGGTTTGGCATTGAGTGATATAATGAGATCATTATTCTCTTCAGTGCTGGTGAGGCAAGGACAAAGTCTCACTTGGCAATGGTGTTTTGTCAGCCTCTAACCCAGCATATTTTTGTTGCGTGCATGATATATTCATCTTGAAACCAATTTTGTGGGATACAACCAGCATTTTAAAAATGAAAGAATCACAGACTAGAAAATATCAGTGCATTGTTTTATAAAGCTTGTTTCAAATGTATATATTGACAAGGGTATATACTGGGTTTTGTTGTAAAATATATTTATCTTTGAGGGTTGATTAAAATATGTAAAATTAGCTTAACTTCAATTTTTCTTTCATAGAAAAGCAGGATTATAGCTCTCAGGCAACTGAAATTGATGTACCATTGTTTTCTTTTTTATTGCTGTTTGTATGGTTACCTTCTAACTAAGGCAAGTGATTATAAAGTTTAAGTTTCTGTAGATAAAAAATGGAGTTGATTTGTGTCACAGGAGTGAGTAGGAAGAGCAGAAATGATGATGTGCCTGCAAGTGCTACAGCTTGCTGAAGTCTGGTTTGAGGCACAGGAAGGCTGAGTGAGGACGCAAAATACCAGCCATGAGCTCTTGACCTTGCCCAGCCTCAGATTCTTTCCCCAGAGAAAGATGTGAGTGTGGGAAGCATATGATAAAGTACCTTTTCTCCTTGTAAACGCCAGTCAACAATTATGTTCAAGTCTTTATGTGCCTGACACCATATTGGGTACTGGGTATGTTGGTGAGTGAGACAGACCCAACGTCCATTTCTTAAAAAAATTTTTATTTTTAATAAAGTTTTTTATCCGAAGCATACATCAAGATGTTCTGCTGTATTTAAAAATTGTGAAATGGGTCATACAGCCAAGCTAATTGCATTTATATCACTTCACTCAATTGCTGTCTTCCTTAACACAGATATTTACCCTGTATATTTCCCTCTGCTCACTGGTTTCTTTGTATACCAGAAGTTTTGGTATTTTGCACTTCTGGGTTTGTTTTTTTTTTGAGTTGGAGTCTCCCTGTGTCACCTAGACTGGAGTGCAGTGGCACGCTCCCGGCCACCGCAGCCTCGATCTGCTGGG
>NW_007249233.1:522488-528248 GCF_000164805.1 Carlito syrichta
CTCAGCCTTCCAAGTAGCTGGAACTATAGGCACGCGCTACCACGCCCGGCTAATTTTTGATTTATTGTAGAGAGGAGGGCTCACCAAGTTGGCTAGGCGGATCTCGAACCCGCGGGCTGAGGCAGTCCTCTTGCCTCAGCCTCCCAAAGTGCTGGGATTACAGGCTGAGCCACCAAGCCCGGCCTGCACTTCTGTTTTCATTTATCTCAAGGTATTTTCTAATTTCCCTTGTGGTTTCCTCTTTGATCCCTTGATTGTTTAAAAGTCTGTTGTTTAATTTCCATACACTTGTGCATTTTCCAGTTTTTCTTTTGCTACCAATTTCTAGCTTCATTCCATTGTGATCAGAGATCATATGTCCAGGGCATTTTCTTGTGCAACAGACATCCTCGTGTCTGTTTTTGTTCACTGCAGATAGTGCTCCCCAACCCCTGGAGTGCTCGGCACATGCAGTTGACCAGGAATGAGGGCTTTCTTTCCTCAGCAGTAGTGACCAGGAGAGAGGAGAGCTGATATCCTTGTCTGCTCACTATGTGTTAGGCCCTGAGGAGTTTTCGTGTGGGATCTCAGACACCACTAAGTTAGGCGTTGTCCCATTTTGTAGATGGAGAAATGCCCCAAAAGGAGGGAGCTTATCCAAGAGGTCACACATAGCAAGAGGTCCTTTTACCTGGCTCCAAAGCCTATGTTCTTTCCACTGACCCTTTAAGAAATGAAGCACTGGGCCCATCTTTATATTACTATAATGAGTACTGGCATCATAGCACAAATTTTCAAGAAGCTCCAAAGGCCACAGGAGCTGGCTATATTTTTTCAATTAATATTCTCAACATGACTGAGATGGCTCCTTCCTCAGTTTCCTCACATGTGCTACAGGGCAATACCTACCTGGAGGGATGTGGTTGGCTTGTGTGCAGGCATCAAGTCAACAGATCCTAGTGGTCACACATGCCAGATGCTGAAGATACAAGAGGGGACATGAGGCATGCTTACTCTTGGGAAATGTCAGATAAATACCAAAGACAACCTCAGCAATGAGTGAAGATGGGAAAGGAAGCCTGGAATGGAGGCGAGAGGTATGTCCCAGGGCCATGGTACATCAAGTGGGTAAAGGAACACTGTTCTTGAGTGACAACCAGGTCAGTATGGCTGGCATACAGTCCAGCAGTAGGAGGAGCAGAAACAAGGTGGGAGAGGTGGGCAAGGGCAGGTCATGCAGGGCCTTGTCACAGGTTGGGGCGTGTTTTTAATGGGATGCAGAGTTTTTAACAGGGTGCCATCTGATGAGTGTCTTGCATGGGTTTCTTGAAGAAAAACTAGGGGCAAAAGGGAGCAAGAAGCCTGGAAGTGAGAAGGCTGCTGCAGCCAGTCCAGTGAGGATGGCAGTTGGGGTAGAAACTGGCAAATGTGCTCCAGCTACTCAGCACAGGGCCCGGCACTGGCGGGACATGAAACGTGGTCAGTGGCAGCCAGGCTGCAGCAGAGAAGGGAGGCTCGTGATATCTAAACGTTTGGAGTGAGAGAGGGCGACTCACCAGCCAGCAGAAGCTTCACAAACATCCCTGGGAGGAGGCGGTCTACCTGTTTGCTCAGCCCTTGGCCCGTGATGGGAAATATGGAGTGAACAAATGTTCCTAGGTGAACAGCGGGTTCCTTCCCCATTCAGCGGCTCGCAAAGGGTGAAGGAGCCCTCTGTGGGTCCAGATCCCTCGAAGGCCACGTGGGGAACAGTAGGTGTTTGCAGTGCTGAGCCACGGCACTCAGCTTTGCGTGGTTCCCACCTGAACCCAAGAACAGGAGGATGATGATCATGTCACAGCTGAGGAAGCACTCAACAACGTGATATGTCATGTCCTAGAGTCACAGTGAGCGACTGAGCTGCGATTCAAACACACGTTTTAAACAACAGCAGCTGACTTTATTGCATCGTTAGTAAGTTCTCTGCACGCATTAACCCATCTTACAAAAGGCACAGAGAAAGCACAGAGAAATGAAGTCTTGCCCCAGGTCACCCTGTTCGTGAGTGGCAGAGCCAGGGAAATGTGACACTGAGATGTGTCCAACACTAAAAAGGAAACGGACCCACATTTCCTAGAACATTTCAAAGTGCTCCTGTGGCCAGTTCTGGAATAGAGTCACCTCTGAAGCCTGCCTATGAGTGCCGCACAAAAGGCATGTTCTCACTGCATGAGCTGCCTGTGCCCATACCGTGTGCTGGCTGAGGGGCTGGGAACACCTGTACAGGGCATGCTCGCAGATATAATGAAGACAGTAAGCCTTAATCCTGATGCTGGTTCTAACCGTCCTGAGTTTACAAAAACAGGCAGCCAGCCTATGGGCCATAGTTGGTCCATTTGACTTTTTTAATGATTGCATTAGAATATTTGTTTTGGCCAGGCATGGTGGCTCACGCCTGTTATTCCAGCACTCTGGGAGGCAGAGGCGAGAGGATTGTATGAGCCCCGGGGTTCAAGACTAGCCTGGGCAACTTGGCAAAACTTCATCTCTACAGTAAGTCAAAAAGTAAGTTGGGTGTGGTGGCCCATGCCTGTAGTTCCAGCTACTTGGAAGGCTGAGGAAGAGGGATTGCCTGAGCCCAGCAGGTCGAGGCTGCCATGACTGTGAGCATGCCACTGCACTCCAGCTTGGGCAACAGAGTGAGACTCCCACTAAAAATAAAAAAGTCATAATATTTGTCTCAATGACTGTTTTTGGCACCCCCTTCAGTCTGTGCCCTAGGTAGGTGACTGTCAAACCCGGATGGAGAAGTCTGTGCTCTGACAAGGGCCTGCCCTTGCCATGGTTGGAGTGCATCCTCCAAATGTCATGTTTTGGGAACCTAGTGCCAAATGTGGCAGTGCTGAGAGCTGGGGCCTTGAGGCTGTGCTTGGGTCATGTGGGCTCTGCCCCTGTGGGTGGATTAATCTATTCACAGGCTAATCATGGATTCGAGAGAGACTAGTGGCTTCATGGGAAGAGGACGAGACCTGAGCACACCATTAGCTCATCTGCGATACTTCTCCCCCACCCCACCATGTGGTGCCCCCCAGCTTCTAGAGAAAACCCACCAGCAAGAAGGCTCTGGCTGATGCAGCCCCTCGACCTTGGATTCCCAGCCCCATCCCTGTAAGAAACACATTCCTTTTCTTTCTGAGTTGCCCAGTTTCAGGTGCTCTGTTATTAGTAATAAAAAATGGACTAAGACAGCCCCCAACCCTCTCTTAGGGAACTAGGAGTCTCTGTGTCCTTAATTCTGGCCACTGCAATTCAAAAGGACAGTGCTCTCTGTTGCCACCAGAGGTCGCAAGTTACTGCCATTGGCTGCAGACAGGTGAAGACGCCTCCCTTCAAGTCTCCTGCTCCGTTCCCTCCTCCTTCCCTTCTTTCCTTTCCTCCTCCTTCCTCTACTCCCTCTTTTCTTTCCAACTCCCTGCCTCCCTTCGTCCTCTTCCTCCTTCCCTCCCTTGAACCTGTTCATGGATTCACTCACCACCTCCTTACTGAGCCTCCGTGCAGGCAGGCACTGTGCTAATCACTCACAAGAGCAAGAGGACGTGAAGAAGTCTCGTTCCTTCCCATGTTAACTTTTCACCCATGTTCTCGCTGCTTCTCTCACCCCTTCACTGGGTATTTAGTGAGCCCCTCGACTGTGTCTGGCTCTGTGTTGGATCCTGAAGCTGCTTCCATGAGGAGAAAGTCACCACCCATGGTGAGCCCTGCTGGGATCAATGGTCTTCCCCACTGGTCTCCCAGCTTCTGCCATGGCCCCTCTATCCCCCCTTATTCAGCCACCAGGGAGACCCATTAAATCCAGACCATGCCCCTTCTCTGTTCAGAAGTGTCGTGGCATCCCATTCCATGTCTCCTGGTGTACCAGCTGCATGGCCTGGGACCCCTCACTATACCTCTCCGAGCCTCAGTATCTTCTTTACAATGGACTAGCAGTGGTGCCACCTCGTGGAGTTGCTGTGTACCTGGCGACGGGTCGGGAGCCCCAGGAAGCAGACTCGGAGATGCAGTTTGGCTGCAGGATGCTTATTAAGGCATGCCCTTGGGACCAAAATCCCCAGTGGGAAGAAGCAGGAGAAGCAAAGGGAGACTGAGTCCTGACCCAGCAGCGCTTCCGCCTGCAGTGCTTCCGCCAACCCCGCCACCGCCCCCACCCCCAGCTCTGCAGCAGGAATGGCCCTAATGAGATGTCCCAAGATGGGCTGAGGGGGCTTCACAGTCCCACATTGTGCAGTTATGGGTGGACATGAACTTGGCGCGGCCACACTCTGTCCATCGTGAGGCCACCCCTGACTGCTGGTCGCCCGCCCTGCCTCTGGGGCCATCAGATCTTCCTTGAAGGGATCTGGACCTGGTGGCTGAATCAGCATCCACCACAAGCTTATTGACCCACTACTACCGTGCCTGGCACATCGGAGCAATGAGCTATTATTGCTATCATGCTGTCATTTATATTGCTACTATTTTTAGAGAACAAACAGGCTATTATAATACAGCGCCACTATTCCCCTTATAGGCCAAGGGTGGACAAGGCGCACTTTCCCACACTGCCAACCCTCACTCCAGTGTTTCTCAGCCAAGGGTCTGAGACCGGGCTGAGAATTTGCATTTCTTTTAAAATTTATTATATTTAGAGGCAGGGTCTCACTCCATCACCTAGGCTGGAGTGCGGTGGTCTGAGCTCCTGGGCTTAGGCCATCCTCACACCTCAGCCTCCCGAGTAGCTGAGACTACAGGTGTACCACCACACCTTGCTAATTTTTAAATTTTTTTGTAGAGGTGGGGTCTTGCTATGTTGCCCAGGCTGGTCTTGAATCCCTGGCCTTAAGTGAGCCTCCTGCCTTGGCCTCCCAAAGTGCTGGAATTACAGACGTGAGCTACCACACCCAGTCAGATTTTGCTTCTTATAGAAGGCAAAGGGGTGCAGTAATTCTCTGCTCCTACCACAACACATTTCTGTCAGCAATTCCTGTTTTTAAATGCAGTGGGGATGACGGAGGTTCCCCCAGCCATCTGGAGACCATGAGGCCACCCTCGTAGGGAAGAGTCAGAGAGAAAAATGATGGAGAAGAGGGGTGAACAGAGTATGAGTCAATCCTCAGTGACCTCAAATCTCCTTTCCTGGACTTGTTACGTGCATGAGTAAATGTCTCTGAAGCTGAAGCCACTGCTAATCAGGCTTTCTGTTACTTGAAGCCCAAAGCATGCCTAACCAAAACAGATACAGTCCCCAGTTCCCCAAAGCCATACTTGTTCACAGAATCTTACTATCTTTCATGGCCAGGGTGGGGCACATTGGGAAGCACAGGCCCCTCTATTTAGATCCAAGTCAAGGAGCATGACAGACTTACTCCAGCCCCTTCTTGCCAAGGGCTGGGAGGCAAGACCCCTGCACTGAGATCCAGCACTCAAAGCCTGGCCAATCTCTGCCACCAACTTGGTGAGTTCGGAAAAAATTCTAGACTTCCCTGGGCTTGAGTTTCCCCAGTCAAGTGAAGGATTTGATCTGGATTAGATGGGTTGCTGTAACTATAGACATTTTTTTTTTTTTTGAGTTGGAGTCTCACTCTGTCACTCAGACTGGAGTGCAGTGGCCGCTCCCGGCCACCGCAGCCTCGACCTGCTGGGCTCCAGCGATCCTTCCGCCTCAGCCTTCCAAGTAGCTGGAACTACAGGCGTGTGCTACCACGCCCGGCTAATTTTTGATTGATTGTAGAGATGAGGTCTCGCCAAGTTGCCCGGGTGGGTCTG
>NW_007249233.1:528268-543913 GCF_000164805.1 Carlito syrichta
CGGCTCAGGCGATTCACTCACCTCAGCCTCCCAAAGGTGCGGGATTACAGGCTGAGCCACCGAGCCCAGCTAATTATAGACATTTTTGTGGGGTCCACATAATGTTTGTTTTTTAGTTGCCAATGTTAAGCAGTCGGGATGGCTTCATATAGAAATCCAGATACCCGCCTTTCTCTGGAAACATTGTCAGGAGCTCTGGTCACACCTCTCCTATTAGATGGGTGCTGTGCTCTCCAGTTCACCCCAGTCTCCACCCCTTCCTATCACTCTTCCACGCTGCAGCCAGCTGCCAATCACCATGTGTCATCAGGCTGCTCCTGCTGCTCTTCTTGTCCTGGAGTTGGGGATAGGAAGATGCTTTCTGCTGCCAGACTTCTTGGCCCTCTGTTCCTTACCCCTGGGAGACTTCGAACTTGCAACCCCTAAATAAAATAGTCTGCATCTTCCCCTGGGATCTCAAAACTCAGCCTAGTGTCCAAAACCAGCCTGGGGCTACCCCCGGTGTCTGCCCCTACCACGCCCTTCCCCTCCTGGTGGAGGCACCTCCATGGATCAGAGCTTCTGTCCAAACCCTGGAGCTCCCTGTAACTCAAGTCATTCACCAACTCCCTCGCCCCCTCCGATCCAGCAGCAAATCCTGTCAGCTTCATTTTCAAAATTTAATCAGGAAATTAGGAGAGTGGCTTTCCCTGGGGGAGGGGCATGACTTGGAGATGGTTTCCAGGGACTTCTCGGGGGATGGATCAGTTGTATTTCTTTTCAAAAATTTTTCCAATGTTTTAATTACTTTGAAGAGACAGGTTGGGTCTCACTATGTTGCCCAGCATGGCCTTGAACTCTTGACCTCCAGCGATCCTCCTGCTTTGGCCTCCCAAAGCACTGGGATGGCCACAGCACCCAGACCCACAAGTTCTTTCTTGAGCTTGGTGGTGATTATGTGGATGGATGGGCTTGTAAAAGTCCATCAAACCGTATGCATGCTTATGTGTGTACTTTTCTGTATTTAGTTTGCTCTTCAATAAAAAGATTATAAATAGATGATTAGGACCCACCTCTAGGGCCATGTGCCTTAGACCACATTATCTTTTGCCTGCCGCCCCTCACCATGCTAACTTCTGCCCTTGGCCCCACAGTCTGTCTTCATGGCAGCCTGGGACATCTCTTACTCTCAGTTCAGATCTACCAGTGAGGTGGAGCACACCTGTAGTCCCAGCTACTTAAGGAGCTGAGGCAGGAGGATCGCCTGAGCCCAGAAATGCAAACCAGCCTGGACAACATAGTGAGACCTCTGTCTCTTAAAAAAAAAAAAAAAAATTAGCCAGGTGTAGTGGCACGAACCTGTAGTCATAGTTACTCAGGAGGCTGAGACAGGAGGATCACTTGAGCCCTGGAGTTCAAGACGGCAGTGAGCTGTGATCTCACCACTGACTCGAACCTGGGCAACAGAGTAAGACCTTGTCTCTAAAAAGCAAAAAACAAAACAAAACAGAAACACTCTGGGGGTCCCCATCTCACTCAGGGCCAATGGATCAGAGAGCCACCTCCCTCCCCCATACTTGTCCTTCTGACCCCTTGGCTGCCCCTCTCCCCCGCTGATCCCTCCAGGTCAGCCATGCTGCGCTTCTCGCTCTTCCAACATGCCAGCCAGGCTCCTACCCCAGGGCCTCTGTGTTCGCTGTTCCCTTTGCTTGCAACACTGTTCCCACAGAAAGGCACATGGCTACCTCCCATTTCCTTCAGGTCTCTGCCAAGGGCCACTTGGTCTGGGGAGCCGCCCACAGCCCCTCCCTCCCCGCTGCCCCCCAGCTTCCTGCCTCCCCATGACACTCATGGCCACCTGACACCCTCCATACTCACGGGACCCCATATTCACAGTCTGTCCCCCTCTAGCACGGGGCTCTGGACACAGAGCCAGTGTGGGCCATGCTCTAACCCTAGTTTCTACAGGGGGATTTACGGAACGGAATTGAATTCTCTCTTACAAACGCAGTCTGCTTGTAGGAAAGAAAATCAAGGATCCGTGTGAACCTTCCTCCCACTCCCCCGCCGCCCCGCCCCCCACGCACACACACGCTCTGCTACCCACGGTCTTCCCTGCTGGAGACAAAGAGGCGTATAGTCCTGGCCTGAGGTTTGGAACAAAAAACAGTCAGAACGCCGAGGACCTGATGCTGATCAAAGGCCTCTTGGTGTTTATAAACCTCCACCCTCTGCCCGGGATGGAGGAGGTCAGGGGATGGCCCAGAACCCAGGGTCAGTCCCAGCTCCAGGCCAGGAGGGTCTGGGTTTCCCCATAGTGAGGAGAGGCCAGCAAGGCTGAGCTGCTTGACCTCCCCTTTGAGGAAAGGAAAGGGGTGACTAATCCCAGCTCCAGTCCAAGGGCTTTCTGCTGGGACCTGCGTCAAAGTCAATGTTGCTCTTGGCGCTGCAGAGACCTGGAACGAAATGGCACACTGAGAGATGCTGACAGTGGTATGGCATGGGGGATGGAGGGAGGGGAATCAGAGCCCCTTCTGTGGAGGGAAGGCTGGAGTTTTGTGCCAAGTCTCCCCTCATTCTCTCCCCTGCTTCATGGCACTGAGCACCGTGTGATGAGCTGTGTATTCCACACATTCTCTTGCCACAGTGCTACTAAAATGAATGCTCTGTGAGAGCAAAACCATCATCTGATTTGATCATAGCTGTACTCCCAGCGCCCAGAGAATGCCTGGTTCATAGTAGTTGCTCAATTAATCCTTGTTGAATGAATGATAGTCATGGCTTTGACTGATGTTCCTAACAATAAAATACAACGGTATAAAGCATGTTCAATCCTTCCATATTGACTACTCCTCCAACATATTCCAGACACTGGGAATGTGGCAGGAGGCAATTGAGACCCCCTTGTTCTCCTGGAGTTTCATCTAGTAGGCAGCACTTTCAAACGGTGAATCATGCTAGGAAGGAAATATCTCGGAAGGATTTTGTAGAGTGAGAGGCGTGGAGTTGGGGAAGCCTGCGTCTCTTAGATTGGGAGGTCAGGAGGCCCTTCTGAGAAGGTGACATTGGAGCTGAGACCTGAGCAAGGAGAAGGCACCAGTCACTGTCATGGTGGCAGGGGCTGGGCAGAAGGCGGATAGGGAGATCCAGGCAGAGGGAGCAGTAAAGCTGAGAGCTTGGTGTGTCCAGGGAGCAGAAAGAAGGTCGTGAAGAGGGCGGCCCCCAGTGATGGAAGGGAAGGGAGGGAGGAAAGGGGGAGGGAGGAAGGGAAGGAGGGATGGGGGGACGAAGGGAGGATAAAGAGCCAGGCAAGACTTGATGGTCATGTAAGGCCAGCACCTTGCTAGGCACATAGCCAGCCTCCCTGACTGGGTTGGTGACTAAAGAACATATCTGTTCACACCTCACATCGTGTGTTATTTCTCTGTTGGAAATCCTTCCTTCTACTTAAGGAGGAGTTGATAGGTACTTGGTTCTGTGCTAAATGAATAAACAGGAAAAGCACTTAGAGCAGTGCCTGACTTTTTTTCGTTGAACCCTTATCATAATCCCATGGCATCACTGTTTCCATTATCCTCAACTTCCACGGGGCCACAGAGGCTCAGATAGGTGACATGACCCCACTAGCTGCACTGTTTCCATGCTAAGCCATCACTGCTCTTAACAAACGACTCCACAGACTTAGTGACTGAAAACAACCACCATAGAATCATGATCTCGTGGGGCAGGGACTAGAGTAGGGCTCAGCCGGGTGGTTCTTTTGTTCGACACGGCATCAGGAGAGGTCACTCAGTGTCACTCAGCCAGCAGACGGGTTCATCTGGAGGATCGCAGATGGCATCACTCACGTGTCTCATGCCTTGGTGGGGGTGGCTGGAAGTTGGGGCTCATTTGTCAACCTCTCCAGCATGGCAGCTTCAGGGCTCCAAGGGCGAGTGTCCTAGAAACAAGACAGATGTTGCAAGGCCTTGACATACCCTAGAAGATACATAGGACCATTTCTGCTGTAAGCTATTGGTCAAAGCAGTCAGAAGCTCACCTGTGTTCACTGGGTGGGGGTATAGACCCTAATTCTCAGGGGAAACGGTGTCTCTGGATTGTGGCTATGTTTTACAACCACTAAAGACAACATATGAACTGGCCTTTTTTCTGTTTTTGTTTTTGAGTCAGGATCTCACTCTGTGGCCCAGGCTGGAGTGCAGTGGCACGATCACAGCTCAGCAGCCTCAGACCCCTAGGCTCAGGTGATCCTTTTGCCTCAGCCTCCTGAGTAGCTGGGACTACAGGTGTGCACCACCATGCCCAGCTAATTGTTTTATTTTCTCGTGGAGAGGAGGTTTTGCAATGCTGCCCAGGCTGATCTTGAACTCCTGGGCTCAAGCAGTCCTTCCACCTGGCCTCCCAAAGTGCTGGGATTACAGACATGAGCCACTGCACCTGGCAGAACTGGCCTTTCAACCGCCTACCCCACTGGATCGGGAGCTGCATGAGGAAGGGACACTGCCTGCTCATTTCATGTCAGACACCCAGTGCCTGATACAGACTCAATAAGTGTTTGTTGAATGAATAAATAGGCAATTGAAAGATCCATACTTCTTCTGTGTTCATGGGCTCTGCAGAACTTGGGTATTATTGACTGCCACATGGGGCTTTGAGCATCAGGAACCCTGGAAGCCTGCCCTTCTGGTGAGGGGTTGCCGAATGTTGGGATTTGCACATCAACCAAAATCAGCCCAACTATTATTAATTTGCCACCCACCCTGTGCCATGCCAGGCAGTGGAGAGACAGCTGTGTATGAGCAGACGTGGCCACTGATTGCAGGAAGCTCAAAGCCACGCCTTCCTTCCCTTCCCTTGAGTTGACTTGAAGTCTGGCTGAAGGACCTCTAGTTCAGACCCCCAACTCTCTGCATGGTGTCAGACCCAACCCTGTCACCCTGTTTGTTTGTTTGTTGAGTTGGAGTCTCACTCTGTCACCCAGACTGGAGTGCAGTGGCCGCTCCCGGCCACTGAAGCCTCAACCTGCTGGGCTCCGGTGATCCTTCTGCCTCAGCCTTCCAAGTAGCTGGAACTACAGGAGCGTGCTACCACGCCCGGCTCATTTTTGATTTATTGTAGAGATGAGGTCTTGCCAAGTTGCCCAGGCGGGTCTCGAACCCGTGGGCCCAGGCAATCCACTCACCTTGGCATCCCAAAGCGCTGGGATTACAGGCTGAGCCACCAAGCCCGGCTGACCCTGTTTGTTGATGTGAAGTGGGCCTGGCATATCAGACTGAATGACTGTGGAAAAGTCCTTCCGACTAGCGACCGTCACAGCATATCTGATCCCCTTTGACACTGGGGCTCACTGCCCAGCCGCCACTCTGTTAGGGACAGCCTCTGTTTTCAAGTCCAGGTCACGCTTTTCCCAGGGAGACCCTCAGACCAGGGGCTGAACAAGATGGTTGTTCAAGCACTTGGCCGCCCAGTGCGGGGTAACTCTAGTGGATGAGCTCACCACTTTGTGGCAGAGATGTTGTCGGGTCTGCACACTGCCTGGTGGCTGTCTCCACCCAATCCTGCTTCTTCCATCCCTTTACCTTTCCAATCAACCTTTTGCACCTCTAAATCCCTTTGTTTCCTAGAGCACCCACACTATGATATGGTCCTACGTATGAACCGTTTTACCTTTAAAAAAAAAAAACAGGTAGTACACACGTAGTATAAAATCCAAAAGGTTATCAAAAAGACTATGCTGCAGATTGTGTTCCCCAGGATTTGGAGATTCGTGTGCTGGAAACGTATTAGAGCATGCCTTCAGGATCTACAGCTGTGGAGGGGAAGGGAAGGAAGCAAGATGGGGCAGAGGGAGAGGTTGAACTGTGACACAGCCCTAACCAAGGCCTCGGCCGATTGCGTGGGTCTCAGAAGGGGGATGGCCGCTCCACATCGTCTCATGGTGGGGCGAAGAAGCTGGATGCTTGTGTCTCAGCTGGTTGCAGGCCACCCCGGGATAAAAATGTGACCTTGGCTGGGGTGGCACTCTTTCCTGAGGCCATCCCCATGTGGGCTAACAGCCAAGGGTCAGCTGCTAGAAACATTCCTAGCAGTTGGTGTTTTTCTTTCCCACAGGGGTTCCGAGCAGTGCATCCTAGCGTCCACAACAGTGTAGTGTATGCAGATGGGTCTCCCACGTGCTCCTGTCCCAATGTCACAGCTTCAGTTTCATGTAACTAGAAACATGCAAGACTCAACATAGCAGGCTTTTTACTGTCTTGTTAACAAAGCACAGAGGTAATTCCATGCCTTCATTAAGGATCTCGACTTCCATTTTTCTGCTCTTCTATCTTCAGCATTTTCCTTTCATTCTCAAGGTCATCTTGCATTCTGGTTGTCTATTACTGCACACAAATCATCTACACTTTGAAACAACATCAGTTGTTAGATTTCTCATACTTCTGTGGTTGACTGGGCTCTGTTGGACAGTTCTGCTTTGTGCGGTGTAGCTGAGGTCACTTAGGTCAGGGGTCCTCAAACCCCAAGCCAGGGACGCTTACTCATCCATAGCCTGCTAGGAACTGGGCCGCACAGCAGGAGGTGAGCAGTGGGTGAGTGAGTGAAGCTTCATCTGTATTTACAGCAGCTCTCCATCACTCACATTACTGCCTGAGCTCCACCTCTTGTCGGATCGGCTGCAGCATTAGATTCTCATAGGAGAGCAAACCCCACTGTGAGTTGCTCATGCAAGGGATCTGGGTTGTGTGCTCCTTATGCAATTCTCATGCTTGACAATCTGAGATGGAGCTGAGGTAGTGATGCTAGCACTGGGGAGTGGCAGTAAATACAGATTAACATGAGCAGTGAGGTTTGACTGCACAGAGACCATCATAAATCAATTGCTTGCAGACTCCTATCAAAACCCTGTCAGTGAGTGGTAAGTGAGTTGATGTACTTCAATCGTACAGCTGCATCTGGCGGCAGGATCCAACACTTATTTTAGTCCACATGTGGCCCATCACTATTTTATTTACCACTTCTATCATTGCCTCTTTTTTTGGTGAGTTGTATCATTATTTCATTATATATGAATGTAATAATAATAACAGAAATAAAGTGCACAATAAATGTTATGTACTTGAATCATCCCCAAATCATTCCCCACCCTGAGCCATGGAAAGATCACCTTCTGCAAAACCAGTCCCTGATGCCAAAAAGGTTGGGGACCGCTGCCTTGGGTGGTCACATTTAGGTGGGTGCTCATCTGGGACTAGGATAGCCAAAATGACTTCTCGTCTTCCAGAGCCCCTTTCTAGAGCATTTGCCATCATTCAGTTATCTAGCCCACATGTAGCTCTTTATGGTACTCACTGGCTGCTGAGAGAAAGTATTTGAAGAAGACAAGCCCTAATGTGCACGTGGCTACTAAGCCTTGGTTTGGATCACATTTGCTGCTGTCCACAGGCCAAAGCAAGTCACATGATCAAGCCCATAGTCATCATGGGAGAAGACCTCACAAAGGTGTGAAAACTAGGAGGCATGGGTCTTTGGACACCACCAATGTAACACGTCTCTCACTCATCAGGATTCAAGATGGCTGCTGGACTCAAGCCAATATGCTCATATTCTAGGAGTCAGGAAGGAGGAAGGGAGAACAGAAGGGTATGCTCTTTTAAAAACAGGGTCTTAAATGTCCCACACAATAACTTCTCCTTGGCCAGATCCTAATCGCATGGATACACCACCTGTAAGGAAACCTGGGGATTTGTTTTTTTTTAAGCTGATCCTATTCCAAGGGAATGTTACTAAGAATCAAGGGAAGCCAGATTAGTTCCTGCTACCCTAGTCTGCCAGCACCCCTCCTAGGAGGCAAGCAACCTCTTATCTACCCCTCTGCATTGACAAGTAAACATGGATATAAATTAGTTCCTTTATGTACACATTGGCCAGTATGAAGTTTTATATGCAATTTGATACAGATGCTCCTTGACTTACAGTGGGGTTATCTCCTAATAAACCCATTGTAACTAAAAAGTATCCTAAGTTGAAGATATACTTAATACCCTGATCAACTTGTAAAGTTGAAACATCATCATATTGAACCATCGTAAATCAGGAAGTTATGAAGTTATTAGCAACAGTGCTTGGAACACAGTTTTATAAATGGTAAGCTCTTTCCTTCAATAAATGGTGCTTATTATCCATACTAATATTAGTCCAATACAATTATGAGTGCCTTGAGTCACGTGCTCCAGTTTGCCTTGGGTGCCAATGGTCAGCCCAGCCCAGCTCACATGGCCTCTTGCCAACAACTCTTTTCCTAGCTCTACCTGAAGGTGGGTATGGTGGCAGGCTTAGGAGACAGTCTAGCTGAGGGCTAGCAGCACAGGCTTTGGAGTCAGAAGACACGTCTCTGAGCTTCAATCCCTTCCTCTGCAATGGAGGTGAGCACACACATCTGGTTGTAGAAATGAAATGTTTGAAGCCAGGGCAGTGCTGAGCACAGTGCCCGGGGCATAGGGAGAACCCAATGGCACCAAGGTCAAGATACCTTGATGACAACCCTGGACCTGTTTCTCTGACCAGCTTTAATAGGAAGATCATGGGAGGGACCACATGATGTCCCTTTCAGCTGAAGTGTGTCTCTGCATTTTAGGTCATGTGTGGAATTTTTTCACTCAACAAGTGTAACAACTCCCGCTCTTCTGACCACGTCAATAAGCAGAAAAGCTCGGTAGTTGGGTAGGGGCAGGAGAGCGGTGATGTGATAGCATGCACCAGCTGTATAACCCTGGACACAATCTCTGAGTCTTAGTCTCTGAGTCTCAGTTTAATCATCTGTCCAGTGGAAATACTTAGTAGGAACTGAAAACAAATGTCGGTCAAACTATCCATGGACTGTGGAAGTTCACTCAGAACTCCCCCCACAGTCTACTTCCTCTTCAAAGAAAACAAAGAAAGGGAGTGGGTCCAGCCTTGCAGCCTTCCTTCCTCCTGTGGGATTTAAGGTCCAGGTCATCGAGCTAGGGACTGCACATCCCACCGACTCTTCTCATTGTATGACACTGTAATCCAGGTAAGAAAGGTAATAGTGGTGGCAGTCATCATCTATTGCTGTGGAGCAAACTACTCCCGAATGCAATGGCATCAAACAACCATTTAATATTCTCATGGATTACATGGGTCAGAAAGCTGGACAGGGCTGCGTGGAAAAGGCTTGCCTCTATCCCACTACATTCCGGGCCTCAGTCAGAAGACACAAAGGCTGAGGCTAGAACTTTTTCAAGGCTCATTCACTCTTAGGCCAGTTAGCTGTTGTTGACTGTTGATGCGAAGCCTCAGGTTCTCCCCACATGTCCTCTCTGTCTCTATGTGGTTTTTCTGCTTGATTTTCTTTTATGAGTCAGAGTCTCACGATGTTGCCCAGGCTGGAGTGCAGTGGCACAATCATGGTTCATTGCAGCCTCGACCTCCTGGACTCAGGTGATCCTTTTGCCTCAGCCTCCCAAGTAGCTGGAACTACAGGTGTGCGCTACCACGTCCGGCTAATTTTTGATTTGTTACAGAGATGAGGTCTCACCAAGTTGTCTAGGCGGGTCTCGAACCCGCGGGCTCAGGCAATCCACTCACCTCAGCTTCCCAAAGCACGGGATTACAGGGTGAACCACCGAGCCTGGCTTAATTTTTTTTTGTAAATATGAATCTTGCTATGTTGCCCAGGCTGATCTCAAACTCTTGACCTCAAGAGATCCTCTTGCTTTGGCCCCCCAGAGTGCTGGACTTACAGGCATGAGCCACTGTGCCCGGCCTCTCTCTGGTTTTGTTTGAACTTCAAATATGTTGACTGGGTTTCTTCCAAGAGTGAGCGAACCTGACAGAAGCTGTACTGTCTTTATGACTCAGCTTGGGAAGTCACTTAGATCTTCTTCCACCATGTTCTGTGGGTGGGAGCACCATAAGCCTGCACCCACATTCAAGAGGTGGAAACGCAGTTCCCCAACTCTCTGGGGGAGCAAGCACAGGGGATAATAATTGCTGTCAGTCACTGAGCACTTACTCTGTGTGACTTGGTTATTAATTCTCACCACACGCCTATGACTTCCATGCTATTATGGTCTGCATTTCAGATGAGGAAGCTCGGACTCAGTGAAGTGAACAAGCAAGTGGCCCAGTCAGAATTGGAACGTAACTCTGTTGAATGCTGGGATGACAGACTCAAGGAGGCTCTGCAAGTGTATTTCATAAGGATGAAATGAGTTGATACAGATAAAGGGCTGAAAACCGTGCCTGGCACTTAGTAACTGCAGTATGGGTGCTTGCTATTGTTGTTATTATTATCATTATTTCATTTGAGCCATCAGATTGAGGCCTCTGCTTTAATTGCCAAATCTCATACTCTTCATCTCTTTACTGGCTCCAGAACAGGGGAGCCAATACCTGTGATACCCTATTCCCAACTGCCTCCACTCAGACTTTGGGGGCTGGACCAGCATTTTTGTGATATTGGCTCATCTAGTTTCCTAGAGGCCTCTAGAGTGCAGTTTGGAGTACCCCATCTTCCTATGTCCAGACCTTGAAGGTCCAAAGTGCTCTCTTGAGGGCCTCATTCCTCCATGAAGGTTGTCGAGCCTTTGATGATGCCAGTTATTGGGTTGGCTTCGGGTCAGGTCCTAACCTGAAAGGTCATGGGAGAAAGTTTCATCACAGCTTGGAATGGGTCTGCTGGTCTGATCTGACAGGCAGTGTGCACCATGCCCCTTCTAGAGCCCTTTGGTAGACATCTCTCGGCTTCCCAAATTTCAGATTTTTGTATCCAATTTTTGGAATTTTGCCATTACCACGCACTCCCTGTATGCTGTGTTACTTAGCATTTTTCTTTGTGATGCTTCATCTTGTAAACCTTATAGATTGAATTTTAAAGGAGTATTTTTAAAAAACCATGGGGGCTGGGAATGGTGGCTCATGTATGTAATCTCAGTATTTTGGGAGGCCAAGGTGGGAGGATCTCTTGAGCTCAGGAATTCAAGACCAGCCTGGGCAATGTATCAAGACTTCAACTCTACCAAAAAAAGAAAAATTAGCTGGGCATGGTGGTGCATACCTGTAGTCCCAGCTACTTGGGAGGCTGAGGTGGAAAGATCACTTGAACCCAGGAGATTGAGGTTGCGGTGAGCTGTGATTGTACCACTGCACTCCAGCCTAAGCCACAGAGTGAGACCCCATCTCAAAAAGAAGAAGAAGAAGAAGAAAAACCAAACCTGGACTTTAATAAAAAGAAAAAAATCACTTGTTCTAAGTCAAAAGTAATTATAAGAATAAGTAAAGTAAAAATGAAAAAATGTCATCGGTTTCCAGCATGATTCCAAAGTCTCTGGCCCTTAGCCCTAAATCCTCCTCTGTCTGTTACAAAGGAAGGTTTACAAGTGATGAGATGTTAAAGGAATACTAACACCCAACTGATATTCTCTCCATAGTGAAATGAAGAGTTAAACAAAAGTGGCACAGAAGAATTTTCACTTTATGGGGTTCAATGTTATTATTTACATGCCATGTAATACAACATGAAATTCTCTGTGTTTCCTCATCGGTCACCTCTTACACTTTGGGAAATAATGAACTAGCCTCATTTGACCCTAGTAACTGTTCCTCTCTCTCGTACTCTCATCAGACGTTCAGCAAGACCTGTCAGCTCTACTGGCAAAATATATCCTGAACTGAATCATTTCTTATCATCTCCACCCTTACTACTCTGGTCGAAGCCACCATCGTCTCAGTCAGAGGTATCCTTTAGATAAAAAGCACACCCACTAGGATGAGTGCAATAAAAAAGACATAATAACAAGTGCTGGCAAGAATGTGAGAGACTGGAGCCTCACTCAGCATGTTTTCAAGGTAGAGCTATACTGCGTGTGGGAATGTAAAATAGTGCAGACCCCTTGGAGAACAGTCTGGCAGTTCTTTAAAAGGTTAAATACAAAGTTACCTTACTACCCAGAAATTCCACTTCTAGGTATATATCTAAGAGAAATAAAATCATATATCCATGCAAAAACATGTACACTAATGTTCTGGGCAGCATTATTCAAGTAGCTAAAAAGTTCAGACAATCTGAAAGTCTGTTAACTGATGAATGATTAATAAGATGTGGTACACCCATATAATGGAAAATCGTACAGCAATAAAAAGAAATAAAGTACTGAAGCTTGTTTCCACATAGCTCTACCTTGAAAACATGCTGAGTGAGAGAGGCCAGGCACAAAAGGCTACGAACTTATGCATCAATCTAATAATTCAGTAAACACTGACAAGGCACCTTTCACAGACCATGCCCTGCCCCAGAGCTACGAGGTGGCAAGATTCTGCACAAACTCAGGATGATCACAGGACCCAGGATAAAACTTTTAGGTATGATGTCACTGAAGTCTGTTCAGATTTTGCGTCAGGGAAAAGATTCTACCAGCAGCTGGCAAAGGTTGAATTAGATTTTAAGGACAATGATTTTCAATGCCAGCTGCACATCAGAATCTGCTGGGAGCTTTAAAATATCTTAATGCCAGCTGTTGCCAGACCATCGCGGCCATTGTCAAGCCATTGTGGCTATTGTCTTACTAGACTCTTGTGTGGCCACCTATGGCTGTGCTGTGTTTCCTGGCTTTGGCCCCCTCCCCTACCTTGGGGAGGGGAATCTCCTCTTTCTCTCTCTCTTCTTCTAATTTACTTTTAAATAAACTATATTTTCTAATCTAAAAAAAATCCTGATGTCCAGGCCACACCCTAGAAATGAAATCAGGCTCTCTAAGGAGGGACAGGGCATCAGAGTTTTTAAAAGCTTCCCAGGTGATTCCAGTATGCAGCTAGATTTAGAACCACTGTGCTGGAAGTTTATAGAAGAGCCAGCAACCTTCATTGTCTGAGAGTAATGAGTATGGGCAAACAGCCACTTGAGTGAGTTGACAACTCTTTTAATACTTTGGGGATTTGGTACATGGAGACTGCGCACTGCCATCTGTGTTTAATACTCAGTATTAATGTCCTGTTTCCCATATCCCATAAACACATATACGATGAGTCATGACTCTGCAGTGCTTATGCATGTGGACTCCAGAGCCATACCACTGGGATTTGAATCCCCCCTTGAAAGCCTTGTGTCCTTGGATAAGCTACTCAACCTTTCTGTACCTCAGTTTCCTCCCTCAAAATGGAAATATATTAGGACCTACTTCTTAGAGTTAAGTGTTTGATGAGTTAAATCATATAAATTTCTTAGAACAGTGCCTGGAAGAGAGGAGGCACTCAGTGAGTGTTGGCTATTATTATTCATGAAAAAATAAGATGGATCTATTTGACATAGATCATAAGCTTGATTAAATTCCTTTGTACAATATAAACTGCAATTACCAATCTTAGTAAAGTCGATTCTTTTGAATAGTTCAAGCATATTAAAAATCAGACCAAACATACACAAATTCATCACTGATAAAACTTACAGATACCTCTATATCAAGGTCAGTTATAAAAGTGATGAGCTCATAGAATTTGTTTTACTTCTTATTCATATTTTTAGAACTTTGCAAGGTTCTAAGTTCTACCCTTTCCTAGACATAACTTAAAAAAAATCTTCATGAGCATTTGCTAATCTCACCCTGCCTACCTTAAAAGCAGAGGTGTGACATCTCAAAGGTGTCATGTGTATAGGATTTGAGTTACCAACTGACTGATTTCTGGTCAGAACATTGGATGTTGTATATTTCATGATGATTTGAGTTTGAGCAGTGTGCTAAGTTCCTTTTTATAATATCATTTCCCTCTGCTATGTCAGGTGCCCTTAAGTCCCTATGTTCTATGTTTAGTTTGGTCTTGAAAGCCTTGAGATATTCTCCCAAATGAAAGGTTCTTTAAAGTTTCTCACAGTAGGCAAGAATGACCCAATGGTCCTGGTATTTTGATCTACTATAATCTGCAATGGCAATATTAGAAACATATTTTTGTTGTTAATATCTTTGATTCTAGCATAAAAAGTTATGTGACTGTTATTCCTACTCTAATGACCCCCCAAAAGAGGCTTTATGAGATTAAAAAAAAATCATAGTTTTAAAAAAGTTCTTAGAGAGCTGAGGACACAAAGAAACCTAAATGAGTTAAACTCCAGGAGGAAGTGCCAAGTTCATCACAGGAGAGAAGAGACCTGTAGCTACTCCAGATTCTAATGCAACTGCTTGAGGAAGAGGAATCCATCCTAGATGGCAAGGAGAAACCAGTTCAATTTTCAACTACTGCTTGTGGGTTGCTGTGAAGATTATAAGGAAAAAGAATCTTACAGAACAGGTCTGAATCTGCCTGCCAATTCTTACTATGGGATTTAACAAATGCAGGAATAATACACCAGAGAGTGATATGGGGAGGCTAGGAAGGATTCCCCTGAGAGAAAGGGGGCCTCTCTCAAAAGTAGGGGAAGGGGAGCAGGACAGGAGAACGGAGAGAAAATCTGGGTAGGAGATTGAGAGATGTCTCATCTCCCAGGCACATCAGGTGTTTGACTACCAAGGCTGATAGACAACCCTACAAGGCATTGAAGGCCTTCAAAATGTGTAGGGTAGGGCACCTGCATAATGAGCATTTGTATACCTAACCCTGAATAGTACACCACATCTTTAAAAAAATTTTTTTAAACCCACCAAAATGTGTAAGATTAAAACCTTCCAAAAGGCAGATGAATGATAGCAGTACTGAAAAAAAAAAAAAAAAAATTCTCCCAGATGCAGGAAATGGGGGCAGGATTTGAGAGAAAAGAAAACTCACTGTTGACCAAAAAACCAAAAGGGAGAGGATGCCTACCATTCCAAAATTGGGCAACACTGCAATGAATTCTGAAGAGGAGAGAGAGAATGAGGCAAAAGAGGTATTTGAAGAGAAAATTACTGGAAACATTCCAGAGTTGATGGAACACATCAATACACAGATCCAAGAATCTCAGCAAACTCCAAGGAAATAAACACAAAGGATATCACTCCTAAACTCTTCAGTCAAATTGTTGAAAAGTGAAAGATAAAGAGATCTTACAAACAACCAGATTAAAAAGATGCATTATATATGAGGAGCAAAGATACAAATGGTGGCTAATTTCTTACAATAAATAATGTAAATTCGAATACAATGAAATGACATCCTTAAAGTGCTGAAGGAAAAGCAACAATACTAACATGTCAACTTAGACTTTAATCTAGAAATAAAAGTAACCTAAAAAACAGACAAAAATAAAGATATTTACAGATAAATAGAAGCTGAGAGAATTCACTTTCAGAATGTCAGCACTATAGGAAATTGTAAAAGAAATGCTAGCATTTGAGAAGAATAATCCTGAATCTGGAGGAAAAAGTAAAGAGATGGAGCAAATATCTGAGAAAATACAAAAGACTTTTACAATAGCACTGTTATATTTTATTTACATATTTTATACAGGTCTTTATAAGACTATTGACTTTAAAAAATTAAAACAATGTATTGTAGAATTTAGGTTCTGGTAAATGTTAAATGAGTGGCTGTCTGGGAAAAAAAAAGTCCTTTTTTTTTTTTTTTTGAGTTGGAGTCTCACTCGGTCGCCCAGACTGGAGTGCAGTGGCCGCTCCCGGCCACCGCAGCCTCGACCTGCTGGGCTCTGATGATCCTTCCGCCTCAGTCTTCCAAGTAGCG